>NW_017280156.1:1145396-1222943 GCF_001594065.2 Cyphomyrmex costatus
CCCCCCCCGCCCCGCGATGCCTTCGCCGCTCCTCTCTTCCTCGCGCGCGAGCGCACCCTCTGTGTTCGTATACGCCACTCCGCCGTACGTTGCTGAAGAGCGGCGCCCCCTCACTTCCTCGCTACCCCCAGACAATCGGACGGTGCACCGTGTATGTCGGTCCTTGTCCTTTCTCTCTTCTCTTACTTCGAACTTGCCTCGAACGGGGTTGTTCCTCCTCGTGGATGGTCGGCGAACGAAATAGCACCTCGACGACGACGACGACGACGACGACGACGATGACAACAGCGTCGGTGACACGGTGGCGTTAACACGAGGATCGTGATTACGAGTTCGCTTGAGTACGCACGTACGTACGCACGGCGACGACGCGAACGAGGGTGAGAGTACGTGGGGTGCGTGAGGCGCTTCGCGCGGGAATTGCGAGCCGCCCCTGCGTCAGGGAACTGAGGACTACCGGCTCGCGGGGTGCAACGCGCCCCGCCGCATAACCACGACTATACGCTCGGCCGCTGTCTCGCGGACATGTTGAGGGTTGCGAGTACGCACGCAAGCGCGCAAGAGAGCGAACGTACGAGTGAGGGTGGCGACGGGTGCGACGACGACTACCAATGCCGTAGTCTTCGTCATCGTCGTCGTCGTCGTCGTCGCGCGCAGTAGCGTATATAGATGCGAGAGTGGCGGACACGCCGCCGGTCTTCTTCCCTTCACTAGCCGGACCTTCGATCGCGAATTGTGCCAAAAACCCTATCGATCTCGCGCGGCGCTGAGTAGAGTTTCGTGGGTCTTCTGCATGTTAGCGCGAGAAGTAGAAATCCACAGAATAGATTTAGAGAAATATTTTGTTATTCAATTTTTATATTGTTCTTAATATAAAATTTAACATTGAGATGACCTGCTAATGGCTGGTATACACTTATAGTTAGTTTTCATCTTCTTATTTCAAAATTGTTTTAAGTAATGTCTTAAAATGTTAATGCTCTGTAATTGGCTTAACTTGTGATATCTTAGGACTGTACTTAATCTTAAATATAAGATCCGCGACTATCGGCCTGGGGAAAAGAAAAAATAGACGTTGTTTGTAGAATAGAATTAATAGAATACATTTGAAAATTTTCTTTTTCTATATTCTTTGTTCCGTTCACTGTAAGACAAGTAAAAATTTGGTAACAATATTACCTCCATATCAAGCGACTTAAAATCTTAGTCTTAAAGTCTCTCTTCGTGGAAAGACATTATAGAAGCGCGGCGTCGATTATTGCATACTGATTACTAGGAACATCTTAAAAGGTCGTCCACTACCAAGGCGGATGCTTAAAGAAACTTTAAGGACTGCCGAACAAACTCCCGACGTGTGGGTCTTTCTAGTAAGTTTCCACTATAACTGACGTATCTTCGGAAGAGAAGGAGAGACTAGCGTTTAAAATTTAAACTTCCAGAAAAGTTACATGACATAAAATATTATACTCCTGAAAATTATGTCCTTTTTGGAAAACAATCGCGAGCTGAAAGTGTGCCAGTTCTACAATTTATATCGATATGTGATTCCGAAAATAGTTTCCTTGTCCTTCTTCGTATATAGAACTTATAAAGACATCCTATTTTATTTAACAAGGAATCTCATTATTGTTCTGACAATGAAGGTTACAAATGTATTATATGCAAGACATGCATATGAATATCTTAAATCGCATTTTGGATGTAGAACTAAAGCGTTCGCATTATGCAGCAATCTACTAATTCTGTCTACAAACGACGTCTATTTTTCTTTTTTCTCACGTAAACGTTCGCAACGCTCGCGAGTATTATTTCATCCTTTTTGTCATAAAATATTAAGCAAGGATGAAAATATGCACACGAGTTGTAAATGTTAAGTGGAGCGCATCCTAAAAATAATGCTGGACTTAAAAATAAAACTGGATTACAAAATATCTCACTATCTATACTCTACTGATTCCTGCGCGAAATTTTATGTAGATTTATCCGTCGAAAGAGCAAGAGCACAGCCGAGCACGAGACTTGATTTCGCCGTGGGGTATGCGGGAATCGTTCGAAGAGATCGATGATACTTACATTTCAGGGAGTATATCAGTTTCACAGCAAAACATTACGAAACTTGAGCGCGAGGCGGGTAGACATGCTAATCAAGTTGACAAGGAATGTTGTATGCACATTCTCGCGGAACGGGGCCGACGAATGTCATACACATGACTGCTTTTCCTCGCGAATTTTCCCGACGCGATTAATTCAGACGAGATTTTTTTCTAGCCGATTACACGTGTGCCGTGATTATTATAATTAATTAAGGGGGTACGATCGAGAAAATAATGAATGATTTATGAAAAGAATAGAGATTATTCTAAAGTACGCATTTAAAAGTAATACAAAAAATTTAACAATGATTTATCATTTGGATCAAAAGTTATTTCAAGATTTATTTTTTTTTATTTGTGACAGTAGAAACGTATGGAAATATATTATAAAGTGTGACGATAAAAGTCTCAGTTTTTTAATATAAGTACTTAAAAGAAGATTTATTGCGATCTAGAAATTAGTTGTCCTGTAAATATAAACAAAATATTGATTTGTTTTAAATCTTTGTACCTAATCGGTGAATCCTAACAAAACTTTATATAAATTATTTTGAATATTTAAAGTACTTGTACAAAACATGTATATTTTTGTTATTATATTTTAAATTTTAGTTTATAACAATAAAGTATTAACAAATAAAAATAAACTATAAAAATGTTTTGTTAAAATAAAAATTGAATGTTATAAACACACTTTTCATATAGATATAGCTTTTTTTAAAGAAATATATAATATTATAAATAATATTATATTTCTTATATAAATAATAATATATGAACTATGTATAATTATTGTACCTTCTTAATTATTGCTTACTTAGATTTAAAACGTTTTATTCGTCAATGATCGTATTTACTATCGCCCGCCAGATAATCACAACAATTTCAATGATACTTTATAGTGTATAGTGTATACAGTGGATAATTGCATAGTCAATAAATATAGAGAGGGCAATAATGATTATTTTGAGCGAATGACCGGCTTAATTTACAGGATTATTAAACTGTTTATTTGAATGCACGAGTCGATGAGGTTTTCGCGACTCATTACACATTGCTGAATCATTTATCACTGCAGATTATTAAGAAAATAATTTTTTATTGTCATAAGGATTTAGTTTTAATTTTTAATGGCGCATCTCCTCTGTTTTATATTGAAATTGTATATATTATTACAAGTATTTTATTTATCTTCCTCTAAATTGTATTATTATTTCATTTGTATCCCTTTAAATTATATTATTATTTCATTTGTCTTCCTTTGATTAAAAAGTAATTTACACGCATATAAAAATTATTAATTAATTAATTTATCAACCATTTATATAGTGTCCATTGACGAACTTTTGATGCAACATGGAAAAGATATCTCATTTAGTTCGCATTTTCTCGTTGAAGGAGTTGAGTGACTTCCTCCTGAAGTGACTGACGACTCGAGAGATTCGGTGGTTTGATCCTTCCCCCTCTTTCTCTTTCCTTTTGCCTTGTCGTTGTCGACGAGCCTAAACGTTCTACTTCCGGTTCGACTATTCCAACCTGGAATCGATTGGGTCGACCACCTCGTGTCAAAAACACTCGGCACGAAAGACGTCACGTCGATTCTTCCCCGAGGAAGCAGCGGGTCCGATTGTCAGCTCATAAATTTTACGACGAGCGGCCAACCGCGAATTAAATTTTCGCGACGATAGATTACAAATCCATCGAACTCTTGCAACACATCCATCACACAGCGAAAACGACACGAGACATTATAGATTGCAAATTTTAATCCAGTAATGGATCACTAATTAGATAATTATAGTATGATGCTGGGTATTGCTATACCTGTGTGTTGCACACGTTATATAGATATATCTATCGTAATATAAAATACTGACTTAATTTAAGTATGATAGCCACGCACACAGAAAGATATCAAATATATAATATTACTTTCCTATAGGAAATTCATATGTGAATTACAAATTCAATATTACTTTTGTTTTATTTCAATTTTTTAGTACAACTATTTCGTTTTGTGTCGTAAATCAACAATATCGGTTTATTATAATTTTATGCGGTTTATATTTTATCGTGTTTTAAAAATAAATATTCTAATTAACATGTTAAAGACAATTATATAATCATATTGTTACAAAAAAATGATTGTTACCCTATAATTACCTGAATACCTATGATATCTATCATTAGATTGATATATCATTTATCATACAATAAGTAATATTAAATGTTATATATATTAATTGGAATCCAATTATCGATCGAACAATAATTAAATTTTTGTTTAAAAAATTTTTTTATGAATTTAACTTTTTCAGTAAATCTTTAAGATTATTTTATCAATTATATATATCTTTTTATAATCGTTTTAACATTTGTCGTTATATCATTTGTATATTTTTTCTTCTAATTTGCTTTAAATTTAATTAACATTCTCATTCTCAATGTATAATTTTAATTACGCTAATCTATTTGCGTATTAATATATGCCTTTTTTCAACTTGCATCCGTGAGTTTAGCTTTTAACGATGAGATTTAAGAGAGAAGCAATTACCATAAAATAACTGTTTGAGTAACCAATTATCCATGAATAACGATAATCACAAAAGGAAAGTAACTCTGTAGCTCACGTATGGCATTGCGGCGCTGCAACAATTGAATGAATGGCATTCATACACCTCTTTTTTAACCCCGTTCTTTTACTCGTTCACTACAAAACTCCCAACATTAAAGGTTACAACGGTTGACATGCAAACTACATTCACTTACGTCGCAATTACAACACGCATGGTCGCAACAATCGAGATTTTTCCAAATTGCTACACGAAAATGACATTGCGCATTACGTTAAATCTTTTTACAGTCAATTAGAAAATTCGGGTGTTACTTTACAAATAACTTTTTCGATTTTATAATATAATATCACAATATTTTTTTATTCAAGTTAAAAAAATCCCCTTTAAAACGCTATTGGATAACGATGCCTCAGTAAATCTGAACTTAATTAATTTTAAGTTGTACTTGCTTAAGAGATTCAAATTTTCCGTACACAATTAATAAAATAGTTAATTTCTATTTAATTTCTTTTAATAAGAGATGCATTGATAAAATGGATAGTCTTACGAGTCTAAAATAAAAATATTCTAATTTTGTCGAACTTATGATAAATTTTATTTCACTAAAAGTAAAAATTACTTAAATACATTACAATTATAATAAATCCATTCAAGTGGTTATTTATCTTACAGTAAAGTAAATCATATTATTCTTAAGACTGTAAGCACGAACAACTCTCAAGACTTTACACTTGTATGTTTTACCAAGCAGTAAAGTAAATCTTGGCTCTAAGGGAAAAATTACCCTTTCGATAAAGTAAATTCTGTTGAGATGTATTATAATTTATAAATTAAGAAATAGTAATAATAATAAAGTGCAGTAGCGTAAAATTTATTTTACGAAATGTAAAAAGTATGGCTATGCAGCGATTGCTCATTTACCAGACAAGCAAAGTAAATTTTATATAAGTAAACATTTGTTTCTATATTGGATCTATCAATTCCTTAAAATTTACTAGAATTCTATAACGTATATTACTTTACATTTTTCTCCATGTGTTATTTTAACATTGTTTTCATTTCCTCTTTTTTTCCCAACGTAGAAGGAAAAAGAGGAAAAATCGACCGTACAAGAAGTTTAGCTGAAAAAATAAACCTAATATCTCTCAAAATTGATTTTTAAAACATACCGAAATGTGTCACGTCTTCTATTGAGTGTGAAAGGGTCATCCTACATGGAAAAAAGTCTGGTAGTAGCTATCAAATGATGAATGAAATAATTGCAACCAAATTTTCGATTGATATAACCACACATATAATTTTACTTTTCTAAATTCAGTAATGAATATTCAGTCATGAGTATTACTGAACACAGTAAAATTATATTTTTGGTTATATCAGTTGAACATTTGATTGGAATTATTTTATTCAACATTTAGTATAGCTATTATTACACTCTTTTTTTTAGTATACGAATCGACGGTCTGACTGCGCAAATGGAACAGGTACGTCACTGGTCGGTCGCTTACGCACACGTCGAACCGAATGTACGGTTTACGTACAAACGCTGCGCCAATGCGCCGCCGGCCGACAACGGCCACGTTACATCCTCCACACCCTCCGTCACCCGTTAGCACGTACTACGGGGATACTACGTTCTGTGATGCGGTGCAATTAACCACCTCCACTCCCGCAATACCAACCCCACCATCGTCGTCCGGCCGGCACAGACGTTCGGACCCGCTCTGCCGGGGCGCAAGTCTGTGTCTTCTTTTACCACCCTCTGCCCCCATCCCTCGGCCGTTTATCCATTCGTTCATTCATCAGAAAGAACACACACCTTGACCGGCCCGACCGGGCTTCGGTCAACGCGGCCCCGAATCGGGGAGATCCAGGAAGTGCTCGATAAACCGAAAGGGTTGCGACTTGCGACACCCTGCGCGTGATGTAACTCGAGATACATCACGGCACACGTTGACGATAACGTCACCACGGGGTGCAGTAACAGTAATTCGTTATTCGAACAAGATATCTTTTTTTAATAAAAGTTACGTAACGAATATGTCACATAATTTATCAAGCATATAAATTATCCGCATAGATCGAAGTTTATTATTATTTATTATGCGTAGAAGTGCAATAATTCGTCGATGCAAGTGAAAACTTGTGCCATTCGTGAGTGATAGCATTCAGGATGTAATTAAATTTTTTATTATAAATGAAACGTACTGTGTAATTGATTATTTAAAATGCATCTATACAGTTTAGGGACAAATATATAAAGAGAGTAATTAATTTCTTTCGATTTTTTCTAATGTATTTATTTTGTGAAAATTCAAGTTTAGCAGGATGTACGACGTGCATAAGAACTTTAATTTACAGCAGTGTTCACTATTAATTTAACAATTATCTCGATATTTAAATAGAGATACAAGGTTTACAGTATCTTAATTTCTTTTTCTTTTTTTCTCTCGTCATACATTTTTCCTTGCACTAGTTTAATTCTTTCGACTTGCAACAATGATGCATAAATGCGAGAATTAAAACACATCTGTTTTTACATCTTATTTTTTATTGATTATCCATTGAGCCAGTTAAACTGCACTTAAGTGCAAAATTATGTTTTACTAAAAGTAATTAAGTAGAAATTAACGTTCAATTAAACATTAAATTATACGCAATATTTGAACTTTTCAAGTAAGCAACCGTACATCTTGAGATTGTATTTAATTGTGAAAGATAAAATACATATAGATCTTAAAATCAGACTGTGAATATCTCATTTAAAAAAACAAATATAAGTTGCTAAAAATAAATAAATCCTATATTATTGAATTAAGCTAACAATGTATATTAATTTTATCTTTAAAATTTTACAAATCATAGATAACAATTCGTTGGAAGTTTTTTTTAATTTATATAAAAAAATATATTTGAATAAAATAATTTGTGTGTTGCATACAGTTAAAGAAAAATTTCTTTGTTTTAAACGTTATTTGTTGAAATCAAGTAAATTTTTATTTTCCTCAAAAGTATTTTTATTAACTTTAACTTAAAAAATCAACGAAAGAGACCATTTTTTCAGTTTAAACGTAACCTTTCTCTAGGTATAAAAGCTTTATATTACATTTATATAAACAAGTTTAAAAATCCTTGATTGCATATAAAAAAAAAAATTAAAGTAATTGCAATATTTGCCAAGAATTCGGTACACGTGGTGCCATCTAGGTATTTACGCGTCAAACTCTACCATGGAATGGAAGTTTGACGGTTTTGCCTCCATTCGTCCGACGCACGTGTAGATTCGCGTGTCGTACGGATCGTACTTTTTGGCGCACAATTAGATACTCATAATTATTCGCAAACAATCTCGTGTGTGATCAAAGAGTTACTAGTTAGTTCGGTGCGTGTGACGAAAGGGTAGTAATCTCGGGTGATCTCGAAAAGCATCGCGACGATATAGAATCTCGTTTGTTCGCCTATAGGTGAGTTCTCGAGTCCGCTCATATCCGTTTGCTCCTTACAACGGTCTCGTTCCATCTCGTTTGATCACATCTCGTCTTATTTCACGTCGCAACCGTTTCGTGGCTCAATCGGCGATGCGACGCAATACATCGGTTCTCGCTTCCTTTCCCGTAGTGTTTTCGCTTAGCGAATAACGCACGTGCCTAACCTATGCCTTACGTAACGCGCGAAAACGCCGCGGTCCGCTCGCTGGCTTCCTTCTCCACGTCACGGATACCGTAACCGCAACCGGTGAATTCCAGGTGAAAGACAATGCCGTCCGACGCGAAGAAGAAGCAGCAGCAGAAGAAGAAGGAGGCCGCGAAAGCGAGGCAGTCTGGCAAGAAGCCGCAGAGCAATAATCAGAAGGTGACCGAGGACGGTAAGGAGCAAAGCCCGACGTTGGGAGACGTGCAGAATGGCACCAACGGCACGGCTATCAGCGCCGAAGGTAAGACAAAGAAGCTTGTCATTGTTTCCCGCCTATACCCACCTTGCAACGTCCGAATACTTACATCCAAGTTGCTTTTTAATTATTTTTCAATGACAACTAACGTTTAGACAGAGACTCGATATTTAACTCCTAGATCTATTTCTGAAAAATATGTTGAAGAACCTTTAACTTGACATTTCAATATTGTTCTATTAATAGATTTTCAAAATATTACAGAATTCTCTGTGTGTTTTGTATTGTTTTTGAAACATATAAGAGTCTATAATTCAATTATATTATTAATTTATTGTTTTTTAAAAGTTTTTCAAGATATTGTATACATATTTTATGACAAAATGAATTAATTTAGAAACTACTGAATAAGAGAGAGAGAGAGAGAGAGAGAGAGAGAGAGAGAGAGAGAGAGAGAGAATGAAGTAATATTAATTGTTTATACAAGAGAGATCTCAAAAAGTTATAGAATTTATAATATTTTAAAATAATTTATTTTAAAATATATTCTATAACTTTTCATGTGTTTTAAAAATTAGTTTACAATAATTTATTTATTACTATATATATGTGCTCTATAAATATGTATCTTACTTTTGAAACACTTGCTGTGATCACCTTATGCTTATGAATATTCTTGTTTCATTGAATATTTATTAACATATATGTAATAAATATATTTGCAGAGGCATTATGTATAAAATTGGAGGAAGATGCCAGATTAAACGCTGATGCACGTTCGTGCACGGGTTCGCTGGCTTCACATCCACGCAGTCGAGATATAAAGATATCTAACTTTTCTATTACTTTCCATGGCTGTGAACTACTGCAAGATACTATGTTGGAATTAAATTGCGGTAGACGTTACGGATTATTAGGTCTAAATGGCTCCGGAAAGTCTACATTGTTAGCGGTGTTAGGAAACCGCGAAGTTCCTATCCCGGAGCAAATAGATATTTTTCATTTGACTAGAGAAATGCCTGCAAGCAATAAGACAGCTGTGGAATGTGTGATGGAGGTTGACGAGGAACGTGTGAGATTAGAGAAGCTTGCCGAAGAATTAGTGGACTGCAACGAGGAGGATGCTCAGGTTTGTTTATAAACTGATATTTATCACAAAAATTATCATGAAAAAGAATCACGATTTTTACTTACAAATTTACTTTACGCAGGAACAACTCATGGATATATATGAGAGATTAGAAGACATGGCAGCTGACACAGCAGAAGCTCGTGCTGCCCATATTTTGCATGGTTTGGGTTTTACTGCAAAAATGCAAAAAACTCCTACCAAAGACTTCTCAGGAGGTTGGCGGATGCGTATAGCTCTTGCTAGGTATGCAAAACTTTTAAATATACATAAAATGTTTAGAAAAATTCTATTAAAAGTTCTATTTGTATTAAACATTTTTTGCATTTCTTTTATAGAGCGCTGTATGTGAAACCACATTTGTTGTTACTCGACGAACCGACCAATCATCTTGATCTCGATGCTTGCGTATGGTTAGAAGAAGAACTCAAAACCTATAAACGGATTCTCGTTATAATCTCACACTCTCAAGATTTCCTCAATGGCATTTGTACCAATATCATCCATGTCAATAAAAAGCAGTTGAAATATTACACCGGTAATTACGAGGCGTTCGTGAAAACAAGGTGAGTTGTGAAAGATATTGCTTTTATAAATTATTTCTTATATTATTACTTTATGTTTTTTGTCTTTGTTCTTAGAATGGAATTACTTGAAAATCAAGCGAAGCAATATAATTGGGAACAGGATCAGATTGCACATATGAAAAACTACATCGCCCGATTTGGTCACGGTTCGGCAAAATTAGCTAGACAAGCACAATCGAAAGAAAAAACTTTAGCGAAAATGGTGGCGCAAGGTCTGACCGAAAAAGTTGTTAATGATAAAGTGCTAAACTTCTATTTTCCTTCGTGCGGAACGATTCCACCACCGGTTATTATGGTTCAAAATGTCAGTTTTCGTTATAACGAGGATGCTCCTTGGATTTACAAGAATCTAGAGTTTGGAATTGATTTGGATACCAGAATCGCATTGGTTGGGCCAAACGGAGCAGGAAAGAGTACCCTGTTGAAACTGTTGTATGGTGATGTACGTAGAGAATGTATATTCTTATTAGTGAACAAAAACTCGATATTATTTTTTTAACAAGATGATCTCTCGTTACAGTTAGTACCGACAAGCGGAATGATTCGCAAAAACAGTCATCTCCGAATCAGTAGATATCACCAACATTTGCATGAGTTACTGGATTTAGATATATCGCCTCTCGATTATATGATGAAGGCTTTCCCCGAGGTGAAAGAGCGTGAAGAAATGAGAAAGATTATTGGCCGCTATGGTCTAACTGGACGTCAACAAGTATGTAATTTATGAAATAATGATATTTAAGAACAATGCATAATCGAATGCGCTTGTACTTAGGTTTGTCCTATTCGTCAATTGTCCGATGGTCAACGTTGTCGGGTTGTGTTTGCCTGGTTGGCTTGGCAAGTGCCTCATCTGTTGTTGCTCGATGAGCCTACCAATCACTTGGACATGGAAACGATCGATGCGCTTGCTGATGCCATCAACGACTTTGACGGTGGCATGGTTCTTGTATCGCACGACTTTAGATTGATTAATCAGGTATATGCATTTTTGTATGGCTTTACTTTAATTCAAGAAAATTATAAGTTTTGTAAACGTATTCTATATATTTGATGTTTAGGTCGCTGAAGAAATCTGGGTGTGCGAGAATGAAGCAGTTACAAAATGGAGTGGCAATATTTTGGATTATAAGGAGCATCTTAAAGACAAGGTCCTGTCCGACAACCAAAAGAGACAGAAGGACTTGGCGAATCGAGGAAAATAATAGAGGCAGCGCTGTGATTTTGATCCGCTTCTTTTTCCAGTGCACTATACCTCCATATTTATAGGATTTTTTTTCTGAAAATTGTAATATGTTAATCGACACTGTATATGCTATATTGTGTAGCGCATCAGTGATTGATTACATCACTTAGTTAATTTATTAAAGTATTAGAAGACCGAAATTAATACTTGACAACTCGCAGGTTGTTGTGGCGCATTACTACAGTAGAAATCTAGAAATTTGAGAATTCGTGCATATTACAAAAAAAAAAAAACAGATTGAATTTAAATAAATTATCGACAAGCTCTATATTTAACATGAGTATATAGAAAAAGACAGGACGAAAGAATCCAGTGATTTTTCTTTGACGATCAACTTCATTATAAATTCCTACTAATCTAAAACAATTTGATTATCTTCAAGAATATAAAGTATTGTAACGTGTACAAACATATGCAGGTACGATCGATTATATAGTCCCAAAATACATTTTTATCATGTACGTATATAAATAACTATGATAATATAACATGGAAGACGTCATTTTCGTATATCTGTATATTATAAAATATCGAAAGATGTCTTGGCGAATTTTCACCGCGTTTAAAAACGATTATTAAAATATATCCTTCACAATACTTTCGACGTGTGTATATATACCTAATATATATTTATATGCATCTTTTTATAGCAACGATAATTGACATAAAATATTGACGAGTTTTTCCCCCATCAGTAATCTTGAACTTTGTTCATTTTGTGCCTTGAGATCAGCGATAATCCATTTTCGCGTAATTGCCATCTGGTGCATGGCTTGAATTTACTGAACGTGTACGCTATATTTACAAATCTAGCGGCCATATCATGTACAACTTTCGTTGCAATCGTATGATAAAAAGATCTCGAAAAACTAATAATAATCCGATTATTAAAAATACTGTAGCGACAAAGATTTGATTTCATCGCGAAATCAATCGACATATATTTAAACTGGCGTAGAGGCTGGGATAGAGCAGGCTACTTCCTGAGCCAACGCTGCATTTCTCAGCACCAACAGATGAGTGTCCATGTCGTTTAGGGCTTGATCAATGAATGCCAGTTTTCTGGCTTGGTTCTTAGGCACGCCGTGCTTGGTTACCAATGCCAAATGGGTTACAGCCAACACTAGAGCTGCTACCCTAGCTTCCAATAATCTAGCGTCTAAAGGAGGATACAAACTGCGAACAACGTCATCTACACGAGGTGGTATACGTCGGGCAACCTACAAACAAAAGCAAGATTTGATAAGAAGAATAACACAATAATAATGTACAGTAATCGTACTTACATCCACTATCTCTAGCGGGACAGTATTACTGTTGACAGTTCCAGCGATAGTGGTAAGACTAGCTGCTAAAGAATGACAAGATCGGAGCACTGCTATACAAGGTGGAGCTAAACCAGTGGCATCGTCAACCCACCTAGAATGCAAAATTATCTTTCTAAAGAGCATGACATTTAAACTCACAAAGTTAATGACAGGAAGACAATTGATGCTTTTCATAACGGATATGTAGATATAGGATATTTGCAAACTGAATCAAAGATAAAAGTAACATATTACATGCAACATTATTTATTATTTCTTCGTTGAAGAACTAATGGAAATAGTAGATAATGAAATAATGAGATTACCTGTAGCAGAAAAGCAAATAACGAATAATGAAAAAATACTTATAGATATCTTCTATTTACAAATTGAATTAGAGATAAAAGTCATATCACATACAATATTATCTACTATTTTTATTAATTGTTCATTGTTTATGATTCTTTTACCTTTCAGCACCCGCCAACCACTCTTCGCTCTCCCACACATCTAATCCCAAGCCAGTGATGTTCTCTCCCTCGAGTAGATCAGAGCTCAGCTCCGCGGAATCCTTTTGATTCTGGAAACGATTAAGATCATCATATTCCCTGCTAACTAGCATCTTTGTCTTTTCTGTCACTGGACTCACGTAATAGCAGCGTTGTCTGCGACAGATAACCAGGAGTACTAGAAGGGCACCGAGGAAGACAGCGGCGAGTGCACCCAGGGCGACCGCCACAACTGTCTCCATACCAGTGGCAGTAGTCGGTGGTCCAGCGTTGCTCATAGATAGTGGTGAACTCATGGTCACACGGAATGGATCAGAAGATGACTACCAATCTAACAAATCGAAGCAATCGTCACAAGCTCCCGGGTGGAGAGACAGGGTCAATCGGATTTACATTGGCATCTAAGACAAAAT
Source organism: Cyphomyrmex costatus (assembly GCF_001594065.2). NCBI lineage: Eukaryota > Metazoa > Arthropoda > Insecta > Hymenoptera > Formicidae > Cyphomyrmex > Cyphomyrmex costatus. The sequence continues at coordinate 1,159,146 of NW_017280156.1, forward strand.
GTCAACAATCGCGCAGCGTCGTGATCCACTCATCCACTCTCCCGTTGGTGGACAAAGACGGTGGGAGGCGGCGACTGTCACGAGTCTTAAGCCCCATTCACTGTACCAGATTAGTGACGCGAATCTGTCAGGAATTTACGAGTAACTTTAAAGCAGCCAAAATCCGATTAATTTTATTCGGTATTTTTTAACAATAAATTGTATCATTATTGCGCAAAATTTTTATCGCATAAAAAACATGCATAACGATAATGTACTGATTCTGGCATTAAGAATTATAGGATAGGAGCCATGATCGGTGAAGCAATATTTGTAATATTATAATGTTAAAATGTGTAATGTTGGAAATGTAAAAATTAATTGCAAATATAAGCTTTTCTTAATATATGGAAGAAAGATTAAGAGACAAATCTTATAGTTGGAGAAATTATGCCTTAAATAATTCTAACCTTGAATAATTCAATTTTAAATTTTGCATTAAATTCTTGAAAAATGAGCTTAATAGAGATTATTTATAATTAACTTATCAAGCAATATGATATGTTAGCATATGATAATTTTTTAATTAATAGTTCATAATATATAATATATTGTATAATTTAATATGTAATATATAATATATTTATTATCCAGATTATGAACGTATATACCTATTTTGGCTACCAGACTGAAATATATAGTTACGTGCATTATAGATTTTAAGTACTGGCAGTGAATATCGAAATACAGTCTTTATATATATCTCTATTATTACGCTAATATATTAAATTTTTATTTCAAATCTCATTTCTCTATCGACATCTGTGTTTGCTGTGTATTTTCAGCGTTTGCGTTCGCGCTGTGAGGGAGTGCCTTCGAAAAAGACGCGCCAAATGCATTCCATCATGCGAGCCGCACTCGAAAGTTACGCTTTCTGGACATAGCGTGGTAACCCTGCAGCACGTAGAGATGAATTAATTCAGCGGATCTCGCAGTCAGATGTTTCCCGTCGTCGCGCGACAGCTCACCGCGCTGTCAAGTTCCGTTTCGACCGGCGGTCGTGCGCGCTTTCATTTCACCGAGGTGATACGTCACTCAAGCGCTTATCGGGCTTATCTCATTCTCACCCAGTCCAACGCCCGTCGACTTTTAACGAACAGCTGAGCGTTTCTTAAGAATCTTAAGTTTTCGTGTTTATCGCCAGATTTGCACATTTATCAGTCCGCGCGACATAATCCTACCTCGTGCTGTCACACCGTCTGTCTCGGCCACGCAAGCGGACTGAAGCGGACTCAAAAGAACATCGCGGCGATCAATTCCACGTGGACGTCGTGGACGCGCCCGCAATGCGACTCGAGGATCGTGCAATTTGACGACGCTGAGAGAACGAGGACTGGAGTAGCTGGAGCAAGACTTCGACCTGTAAGCATCGCTTGAAACAACGAACTGAGTCATCAAAGCGCGGAATCTGGTTCACACTGAGCGGAGAAAATATCTTTAACAGTATCCGTTGCAAGTAACACTGGGCTACATGGTAAGAATGAACAGAAAGACCAACAGTGCGACGGCCAGATTGAGACAGGACTATCTACGCCTCAAAAGAGATCCAGTGCCATATGTTCTTGCGGAGCCAGTACCTTCGAATATCTTGGAATGGTAAGTCTATCCTAATTAACCAAACTATCAAGTAAACACCAACTAACATCTATAAGTGTTTTCCATTTAGTAACACAAGTTGATACGAACATTCTATCTTGACAGTGAATAACAAAGATAGAATGATATTTTTGTCGATTTGTGTTATCAAATGGAGACTATCCAGTATATAACTTCATACTCAACAATATAAAAGTAATAGTAAATTTGGTCACTTGCACTATGTATATACACATAAAGTAACCTTTAATGTGTACGAATCCAATATATTATTTCAATACATATAGAGTACCTACATGCATTGATATAATATAATCAACATTGACAATGAAATAATATATGTATATTGTGTGTTAACTAACATGACAATATAATTATTGAATATTTATTCATTTGAAATGTTTATACGTTTCTACATTTAACTTTGTTAATTTCATGTATCGCCACTAATCTAGTATAATACAAGTAACTGAATTTGTTATAACACGTGTTGTACATAACAGTTGATATTATTGAATGTGAAATCATAATATTGACTGCATTTTGCAGAAAAAGCTTTGCAATTGTAATATTCTTTAATATGATTCATTTGGATCCAGGAAGGAGGAACTTAAGACCAATTGTATTAATGAATTATATAATTATTGCAAAGCTGTTTTTTTTCTTACTGAATGTAGCCACTGAATGTTATGTTATTGTTAATTAGTGTTTACTAAATAATCATCAATCAGCTGCTCACGAATGATTTAATATACATCCTGCTTGTTTTAGGCATTACGTGGTCAAAGGACCGGAAAAAACGCCATACGAGGGTGGATTTTATCATGGAAAACTCATATTTCCAGGAGAATTTCCATTCCAACCTCCTAGCATTTACATGACCACTCCTAATGGCCGATTTAAAGTCAATACGAGACTGTGTTTGTCCATTTCCGACTTTCATCCAGATACATGGAATCCAGCGTGGAGCGTATCTACTATTCTTACTGGCTTACTCAGTTTTATGGTACATTCTCTGAAATTTGATAACATAGTTTTGAAAAAATGTTTAATTATAGTCTTGTGTTTACAGATTGAGAAGAGTCCCACGCTTGGCAGTATTAATACAACAGATTATGAGAAGAGGCAACTGGCTGCACAAAGCTTAGAATATAATTTGAGGGACAAGATGTTCTGCGAACTCTTTCCAGAAACTGTCGAGGTAGTGAAGCTGTTATATTAATAATAGCATATTATAACTGAATTTAGAAAACTCTTAATTTAACGTAATATTGATGATAACATGCCGTAACGGTCAAGTTGGACCGTTGATGCTTCTAATATATAATTTTCGTGTATATATACATACGTAGTATATAAATTCACACGAAATTATATATTAGAAGCATCTAAGATCCAACTTGACCATTACGGTATGTTCTCATCGGTACCTATTAATTTAAATTCTCACGGTTCAATAAGATTCGATATTATTGCAGACGATCAGAGCGGAACTGGAACGTCGAAAAGAACTTGAGAAACAAGCGAGGCATCAGTCTGCTGCGGCCGAAGTCTCTTCGTTGATACGAGACCAATTCCAGAGAGATCAGAGTCCACTGCACAGCGCATTAGCAAATCTCGTTGTCATCATTGGCTTCGCGGCGTTCGCGTACACGGTGAATTATGTACTGAAAAGCATAGCCATGGAATAAGTCCAAATCAGAATACTGTATATTTTAAGCTACACGAGACAAAAGAAAAGAGAGCTGTGACGATCACCTACATATATCCTAGAAAGAGGATTACATGAAAGAAGATATAGGTTATACCTACCTATCGATCAGTCTTTCAAATTCGTGCAAACCAAGATTTCATTCGGTTCCACGCGGCTTGGAACCTTCGCCAGTAAAACTGTGGATAGCTTCATAGATTTTTATATCAAGGATTGATTGTAAGATACAAGCTGTATTATACTTGCAAATTCTATGCGCTCTAGCCATTAACGGATAATCCTTCAATTCGCATAAAACGTACGCAAGACGAAATGTATAATCGCAGTGGCTTCCCTGCCATTTTTCTTATCGGACTTGCTGTCTTCTGACTTGTAAACATAAATACGAGGAATCAAGTTTCTTCTTTGCGGTGCTGATATCCTTCCTTTTATTGAATTTTCTACACTTTTACGATTGATTGTATTCAAATGCATCCAAAGAAGTGTGTGTGTGTGTGTGTGTATATTACAACACATTTAGTCTCATTTATAGGGAATCTCTCTAATAGAAATGCACAAATTGATTGCACTTTGCAATGTGCCAATAAAACTGAATTCAAAATTAAAATGCAATTTCGGTAAATTAGATTATGCTTTGTAGTCTAACTTATCTTGTTTATAGAATGAGTTTATACTTTGTAAATATGTGATAAGGTCGGAAACGTTATTATGTTCGAAAGCCCGCTATTAGCATTATATTGTATTGTTTTATCTTTGACATAAAACAAAGATAGAATGATGCATTTACTCTGATAGCACGCTTCCTGAACGCAACCAGAGATATAATAGGTATCTCTACGCCATTAATGTAAAAAAGCGAATGTAACTATATCCATTACGTCATCGGTGATTATCTCTTCCTCTTAAAATTTACGATTTATATATTTCTCGTTTAAGCATCAAAATGGCTCGTAGTATTATTTTTTCATAAATTTCTTCCATTTGCAATAGCATTTCTTCCTTAATTGACATGAAAAAAAACTTTTATAATTCAAGTAAATTCCCGCTCTTCCATGACTTTTATTATGTAGTATCAAAAATAATATTGCATAATTTCTAAAAAAAATTTCACTGTACTATAATTCGAATATATTAAAAGTAGATTAGATATATAATAGCGTTTTTCATTGGCAAAACTGCACACTCGATGTACATTAAACCTGTTGTACACTGAATGTAAAAATAGAATATCTCAATTGATAAAATACTCAATGTATATTGTATCAAATGACGTGATAAAATATATTGAGGATTTCGCGATTTAACTCATTTTTATATTTTTATTAAACATACATCTTTATACCGATTTATGTACAACTTCGAAGTGCGCACTAGTTCTGCCAACGAAAAACGTTATAATTCTTTCTCTTTTTTTTATACTATATCGATAATCTCTACCAACAATTTTTTTGTTAAATGGTAGGATAGTTATTTAATATATTTATTTAATATATATGATATATTGGAATGTATGTTTTTATCGGAAAACTTACTACTTCAACTATTGTATCTTTATTAGTTAATTTCTTCGGGCCATAAATTTTCGATTTTATTGAGTATTTTTCAAAAGATAAAACCACATTTCGCAATTATACTTATATATGTACATATATAAAAATATATGTATATATATATATATATATATTCTATTCTACCATCGTATAAACGTATCGTAATTATTAAGTAATTACGGCGAAATGTAAATACTATGTTATTATTATTGTAAGCGTGTGGAATATAGTTTACTTATCTGAGATATATCGTGTGTTTTAAGATTGTCATATCGTATCTAATTATTTTCCAACATTCCTATTCAATCTTTTGCTGAAAAAGTCCAATTATATATCGAATTTAAAAATTGTGTACACAATATACTGTATTACAGAGATTTGCACAAGAATGAAGTCAGACGGCATTGAAATTTTAGACGAGCGGTATCAGTTTCAGTAAGTGTGATTCTTTTGGAACTAACAAACGAGTCTATTAATAATTGACGAAGACATACGAATCCGAAAGCAAATTGGCGAAACGCAACGGTCGTTGCAGCTCACCGCTCAAAGAGACTCCTGTTACAAAGAAATTTCGCAAACGAGAGGAAGCTCATCTACGACTTATCGTCGGAATACGAATGGGGAGACAGCGAACATTCTCTCGCGGTTTACCGTTCCGGTAAACTGTTAGAATTCCAGCGCTGAATGCCTCGTTGTCCGGGTGCGCTCGGGAGGAAGGATGCGTCCTGTGAACCGAGCCCGCGCGATCTTGTCGAATGTCGTGTTTATGCCCCCTTACATGGACCGCGGATAAATCCGGGGCTTTCACGGCGCTCCTCTCCGCGTTAGTGACTGTTTATTAACTCTTTCAGAGTCGCTCCCCTGACTGTATACGTTAACTTTTCGTTTTAGTTTCCGTTTAAACTTCCCCCGCGATTTATCTACATTTCGTTTCAAACTGTATTAGTGAAAAACTTCATAGTTCTAATATCTTAAAAATATGGAATAATTGTTTTGAATTGAGTGCGACGCAGCATAATAATATTTCAAATAATTTTTCATGGATATTTTTTTACATTGAAAAAAAATTACTAAATCTTAATATGTATTTCTTTGAACAATAATAAGTAAACATATTTATAATTTACTTAGTAAATAAATATTTACTCAAAAAAATAATAGTTAAATTAATGGGTTTTGTATCAAATAAATATATGTTTATATTTAGTGAATAATTACAACTCTGTTCAAACTATTTTTTTTAAATTAAATTAACAGAAAATTTTTTTTTGGATTAAATAAATCATTTTATTTTTAATAAATTTTTTTTTCATTTAAGAGATGTTATAAATCTTCGATTGCTAATGCTAAAATGAGCTTGATGAGACTTGCAAATGTTAGTAGAGTTTAAAATAAATTTAAGTTTTATAAAAATTATGCCTTCTTATTATCATATAATTTTTAAATATCTTATTAAATATTTAATTATTACTTATATTATTTAAATATTTTGTTAAATATAATTTTTAGACAATCACATATTTATATGTCATTAATTAATTAATTTTTATTATCTTAATATTTCCGTTTTAATGTCGACACTCAGCTTCGCTTTTATCTGGCAGCCGATTCATCTTTCTTACGCCAGCGGCGAACCGGCCGGCACATGTCGTGGACGTGATGTTATTTTGTATCCCGTCGTCGCGTCCGTATGATCCGCTTTAATCCGGGAAAACATCCCGCAAAAGAAGCAAACAGCAATTTATTCGACCGCATAATAACAAGGAAGTCGGCCAGCCGCTTCACCGTCGAGAAGCCGCATCTGTAATCTCCACCCTCAGCTGGAGCACCCTTCCGCGTCGGCATCGCGTCCGCCCCCTTGACGTGTAAATCATTGACAGAGGCGCCAGGACACTCTCAGTTTCGCTTCGAATCCTGCGTAAATAAGATGCACATGTCCGCGGCAGGATGTCGAGCACGTATATGTACATATATCTGTGATACGCGTTTATTGAGATCGCTTTTGGCGTTTCCAGAGTCAAGAAAATGGACAGCCGAAGTTATTGAATTAAGGAAGACAGATGCGATGGTTATCGCTTTTTCCCTGTAAATTTATGTATCTCAAAATAGAGTACACTCTTCGAAGCGGTTTTCAGTATAAAACATATATATATATATGCTTTATTACTAGCACTCTGCGCTCGTACAGAACTCCTTGACATTTTTGTCGTTTCGTAAAATTGATTCTCTGTCAGCGATCTGAAATTTTCATCTTTCGTCCATCCTGAGTTTTCGAATTCCAGTGCGGATTTTTACATTGCTTCAGACTGCATAAAAATCAAGACCAAAAAAAGTAACTTTTATAAGCCAATAAGAGAATTGTGCTCAAATTTTATAGATATTCAGATGTGTAATAAAATGGTAGAACACACAATCTGTGAAATTTTTTTATTTTTGACAATATTTTATAACCCGTATATTTTTAAAGTTTACACTGAAAAATGAGTGTGGTGATAGCTACCAAATGTTGAGTAAAATAATTTTAATAAAAAATGTCCGGTTAATATAACCAAAAATAATTTTACTTTTTTAAATACTTAGAAATAGTATTACCCAAATAACCATTTGGTAATAATTACTAAATATTTTGAAAAATAAAATTATTTTTTATTATATTAACTAAAAGGTTTAATTGAAATTATTTCACTCAATATTTGGCTAATTAACATTGGCTGTAACATTGCTGGTGGGAGGAATTTACAGTTATTGCATCATGAATCAGATGATTTTCATCGAATCAAAGTGCGTGCGTCTCCAAGTATTTACAACATTCACATCGCTGTCAATAATCTGACAACTTCCAGTTCGGCCATAGCTTTGACACGTCCGTTTGATACCGGAAACGAGGAAAATGAGGACTCTCCCGCGAGGGTGATTTAGGGTGTCGTCAATCGGGCCGGAATGGTTCGTGGAATCATTTTACGCTCTCAGTCCCCAGTGGGTGGGACAAGACGCGATCGCAACAGGAAAGAAAAAAAGAGAGAGAGAGAGAGAGCGAGAGGGGGGGGAAGGGGAACGGCAGCACGACCATCGAAAACCGTCTCTGGGATAATTAACTGTAGGGACGACCTCATTACGCGACTTAATGAGCTGCCAGCGACCGCGTCGTGTTCACGTCGCGGTGCTGATACTTTTTCGAGTTTCGAGAGAAAGTAGTGGAACGTCACGGTAAAAATTGCTTGTACCGCGACCATGATTTATCATGACTGTAAAGGCCGGCGCGACCTGATTTGTCAATTTAACAAGCCGCGCCTTGTCGCATTTTGAAAAACGAGACAATTAGTCCAGAAAAATAAATAACAATTATAAGTTTTCACGAAACATTATACACCTAATCTCGTCGCATTAAGCGAGTAATAATTTATTATGTCAAACGATTTTTATTTATATCCCCATCAGCAAATATTGCTTCAACTAACTAGCACAGTAACATATATAATTTTTCATTCAACAAAATAACTGTAATACAACACATGTTGTAATGCATTATTGCAACAGTTATATTGTTGAATGGGGAATTCTAATCAACACAGAGTTATGTTACTATTATTCAAATAATTGATATATTGATGTTGTGTTAAAAGGAGTGGGAAAAGGTAATTTATAACTTTATGTTTTTTTACCAGAAGGTAATAAAAAATAATGTATTATATGGTATGTATAGAAATATGTTAAGTATATGACATTTTTTTCTACAAGATATATTTAAATATCCTATAGGAAAACATAACACGATAATGAACTTAGATTTTTGTCGACACTACACTGGAAAAAGTGTGACGGTAATAGCTATCAAATGTTGAGTGAAATAATTTTAACCAAATGTTTAGGCAATATAATTAAACATAATTTTACTTTCACAAATATTTAGTATTATCGAATAATATTATCAACGGTAGAGTACTTATTAAATAATAAATATTTATAAAGATAAAATTATATTTGGTTATATTACCTTAACACTTGGTGTTCGAAATCATTGGACTCTAATTTTTGTGGAACATTAATGAAATTAATAGTTATATTTTCATTTATTCTAGATATATATTTCATATTCTAGACATATATTATAGATATCATTATGCTCTGTACGTATCTCATATAATACATATATCATAGAATGTTACATATAGTTTTTAATTTTTTAAAATAAAAAACATCGAAAGATAATTCACTTAAGACAGAAGCCAGCTTCCCGCGGCAAGTTTTTCACGCTTCTATTTCTATCCGCGGCAACGTCTCTTAATTCACGTGGTCGCTTTATCGCAGACTCTTACTGGAATTGGCACAGTGGTTCCTCAAGTACCTACATAATCATCTGGTCCATCAAAGAAAACAGAAAGAGAATTATAATTCAACCGTGGAACGGTTTACTACCGGTGGTAAAACTGAATAAGTGCGCGCGCTATCGAGAGAATTCAGTTCTATTCAGATATAAATACATATACATGCTGAGGAACGCATGCAAGGGAGATGCACGAACCGCGTGGCAGCCACTAACGACAGGCGATTCATCATCCCGGAGAAAACGAAAGGAGTGACAGAAATCGTGGTGATTCAGTAGGAAAGGACAGAGAACAGATGTTTATGCCGGCGACGTCGCTCGTAACACCTTCGGCCGCCATTCTTCTATATCCCGTCGAACGTCTGTTTGACCTATCTGTTACAGTTACATGGATTTACATATAATATTATATTATAATACATAATAAAATTAATTATACAAATATTTAATCTGATTTTTAATTTTTTATGGATAATCGATTAATTGAATTTTATTTAAAAATACGTCTTTAAAATGTTGCATACATAAAAAATAAGTAAAGAAATATGTTAAATGCAGTTTTTTCTAAAAAAAATTTCCAAAGAATTATATTTATTGCAAGAAGCTTACTAGAATAAAAGAGTAAAAAGTATAAGATTATTAAAATTACGAAAAGTAGAATTAATGCTCCTTTTATATTTTTTGCATTATTAATATATTTAATGATTCAGAAATAAGACACTTTATCGCGATTTATTTTCTTAACAGGACAACGGAAATCGGATTGGAACTGCGAATGTGGAGCGATTCGACAACAATGGTAATGATAAAACCTGACTTTTTTTCTTTCTCTCTCATGCATTTTCTCTTTTTATAGTGATCCTGGAAATCTGAGAAACCGCCTAAACTAAACATAGAGCGGACCCACCGCGCATCCAGTCATCCAGTGACGCTTTATTTACAAATGCGTGAGGTCGATGGAAATCCTTCCAGCGGCTCCAGACGCCGATTATACCAGAGTGAGCCGCTTTTACGAGTTCTGATGTTTAATGTCATCGCATTACGTACGTTGCTGTTTTTTGTACCTTGCCATTGCGTATACACGCCGTTGTAGGTCGGATGACAGTACAAAACGCAGATGCACATCCTACAGTCGCCCTTTATATCAGAAGGGAGTAAGATCCGTTAATTAAAAACACTAAAATATAAATTATAACAAAAAATTGTGATTAAATTAGATTAAGGAGATTGACGAAATTTAATTACCTTTATAATGGAGAAACAATAGAAGTAATTTATTTGAGAATAATATTCACATACTATAAGTGTACTTAAACCGATATTTAATCGGATCTTAAGACGTCACAAATCAATCATAAATCTATATTAATATTTTAAAACATTATCTACTTAAGACGATCTTGAAATAAAAACCAACTATGAATACCGGCCTTAATTAATGATGTTATATTCGGTGATAAAATATCTTACAAAATAGACTCCTGAATTTTTCTCCGCCGATTATTTAGAACTAATGTAGTTCTTTTCACATACAAAAGATAAAAAATTTTAAGAAACTGAATATTTAAGAATTAAGAGAAAAATTAAAATTTAGATTTTTCAATTCATATTTTTAACTTTCTTAACTTATTGTAAGTAAATATCAACTATAATAATAAGATATAAAATCAATATTATAATTTCACATTCAACAATAAATGTAATTACTAATGTACATAATAATTATATCTACTATTAAATGTAAAATTATACTATGTTATATTACTAGTTACTAAAAAAGTTCTTTTAACAAAAATGAAAATTAGTCAAATTAAGATTAAAGATAAGAAATCCGAAAGCATTCAGTTTACGATAGATTTGGAATGCAATAGAAAGAGTAGTGGTGAACACGAGTAACGATTACAAAATTGCTTGGTAATTCAACATTCTCGCGCTGCGGGCATCACTGAATCGAGGATACAGCGGCGAGAGGAATCCAGCATCCCATCCCGATTGGAGCGGGCGACGCGGGCGTACCAAGATGACACGCTCTGAACCAATGGCACCACACTGGGCGTCACTGTACGATTCCGTTAGCTTGCAATAATATTTGCACTGGCACGTCTATATAATCCATTAGGGCCGCCGGCGTCGCCGGGCGGCATTCGGTAAATTATTTATCGGCTCTTCCGTCCCCCTGTTTCCTCCTCACTCGTTTCCGTCTCATTCGCACGTAACCGCGGATGTATCTCCTTTCCCACAATCACTGGATCCCCCTTCCTTGATTTACGATCCCGCCGGCACTCATACGTTTCGCGAGACGCGCTCGTTACGCACGTCTGACATCACGAGTGCTCAAGGCGAGAGATTTGCTGTCGCGTTAAGTCCTCGCGTAATCGTCCATTTTACCCGCCACAATAAGCCGTGATATAGTTGAAGGTCAATAATTTCCTGCGTCGCCTCATATCTCCGCAGTAATGTCGTTTCAAACGTCACTTTGAGGTCGGTCTTAAGCTAATTCTTGCTTCCTGTAAGCGACGTCTTAAATAAACGATAATAAGATATTAATAACAGAGAACCTTCTAAATGTGTTTAATTTTATGGAGAGTTTGATAGGTTTTAAAACAATTTGAAATTTTTATCGTACAGTTGAAAAATAAACGAAAATTTATACTCTTAAGAAATCGTTATGTAATCTCATAATTAAACACCCGTAGAACGTTCGGTGTAAGATAGAAAAAGTAGATTAATTTTAAAAAGATAAATACATATGTATACATACATACTTAATAATTGTTCCTTTATTATTTGTTGTTGTTCCTTAGTTACTTATAATTCCTTTTTCTATATTTTTGCAATAATCGCAATAGTATAAAAATATCGTACATTAAAAATGCGCGAGTGAGAAGGTCACTCAGATAAATAAGCAAAATACAAGTAGCATCGAGTCAAGGGAATGGATAGTGAGATGTCGTCTCGTTTAAAGTCTTCGTTAAAAATCGCTAGATTATTTACAAAGCGCTTATCTACGATCGTGTTACATGATATGTAACGCGTATATATACAGAAGATAGGGAAAAATATGTATATATTACATTTTGTGCGGGAGGTTCATCGTGCTTCTCAAATAAAATTTAAAATGCATTCGCAAAATCGAAACAAGATCCTAGGTTTCTTTTCTTTCATCTGCAGAGAATTCGTTCGATCTCCGACTCAAAAAGTTTTTCCGGTCTTTCAACTTTACTTCTGATGTGCGAGATTACTTTTTTCTTTTTTCAGAGAAACGACGATGAACTTTTCGCACCAATCGTGATAATGTGTGACACACAGTACTCGCCGGTTCGCGTCGATATACCACAGGGTGAATAAATTATTGCATTTATCCGGCCACGTGGTGTCAGTTCCACGTCGAATCGTAAGAAAAACATACGTTCGGACTGAACCGCAGAAGAGAGCCTATACGTGAATTCACAGCATTCTTATTTCGCAACGAAAATAAATGTATAACTGCTTATGTAACGTCGCAACGCAAATAAATGTATATCTCTATATTACAGCAAAGAGCTGCGTGATACGAACGAGCCAGGCGGGATCGCTTCCTTCCTGCCTTTCTCGTAAAGTCGTAAATTATAGCTCTGTGTTAGATCCATATTTAAAACATATGCAAAGTTAACAGTTTTATACACCTTTGACGAATTGAATACGGTTTTGCACAAATCAGCTGCGACGGTCATTTTGCGAGATCTTCGAAAAATTGAATTACGTTGCTACTTTTCGAATCTTGTTGCTTATACGGGATGAAGAGATGTGATATACATATCGTATTTTTCATCGTTTTATCACGCTCGTTGTAATTTAATATAAATTTCCGTTTCGTATTAAACTGAGATTCGGCAAACGCGAAAACCGCGCAGTAGAACTGGGGGAAAATCTCGAGAAATAACAAAACAGCTGTTTTATACAAATCTCTTAACTAATTTGGCAAAGCTGCACGAGACTGTTATCCGAATAATAGCCTTTCCTCAGAGAAAGACAGTTAAATTACATTGATACAATCAGCAGTAGTCCATTACTGATGCAAGTACATGGAACCGTCGTCTGGAAGCTACGCGCGGAGCATTTTCTCGATATATAATAATTAAATCTATATAAGCAGTTTCTTTATAAATTATCCCTTCTTCTTTTAAAACGACACCTTCCTCATACTAATAATAATACGAAATATATAGTTACCCGAAAGCTAGGCGAAGCCTTTCCTCGAGGCAATTAAACACAATATAGCGTTTCTTTAAATTAATCCTTTTCTTCCTTTTAAGTAATTATATATTCATATATAATAAAAATACAAGACACGTCTGGAATTGTTCCCGCAAAAAATCCAAAATCTTTGCAATCGCTGGTGCGATAGTGTCAATTACATCCTCGATGAGATTGGATCCTCGAAACATTGTTTTGTAGATACATGGTGAACGTTTTGTCAGCGCTCTGACAGATGAGCCTACGCTCGTTCGTTCGTTCGTTCGTTCGTTCGTTCGCTCGCTCGTTCGTGAAAATTATTTTTGGGGATACTAGCAATGATATACCAACGGCGGGTTTCGGAGGGCTCTTTCGTCCTTGGATCCATGCGTCGCTGCACGGCTCGTTGTCTAAGGCTCCCGCGAAGCAAAGCAGCTGTCATGGTCATTCTCGTCGTTTTTCTTTTGCCGCCGCCACGTCACGGATACATAGGATGCAGTTGGAGAAGCCGAGACCGTCCCGAGGGAACGTTCGAAAAATCGTCGGGCTTGATCGAGTTGGTAGAACGGACGCGCTCTTAGGAAATTAAGAACAAAAGTCTCTCTCTGTCTCTCGACATTTCATTTGTTAAAGCTTGATCTCTCGAATCAGTAAATTATAATTCGGACAAATACGAATTATTCAACGACTGCAAGACGTATTTTTAACGGTCAACTCTGGCCTTAGGTCAGACGACATTCGTCCCGTCAACGGGGGACGGACGCATCAGATTTGTTTTTGCAGCTCCGTGAGGAGCATCATCGGACGGGGGTGTCCGAAAAGACCCTGCCGGAGGGGCGAAGGGACGCCGAACGTCTCGGATGTGTCTTGGCTAATTGAATTCAAAGAGATTTATGGTCGGCAACGGCACGTTGCGCGACGAATAAAAAGTAAGGCACAGAGGAGAGAGTAGCGCGGTTAGACCCGCTGTCGAGATTCTCTCAAGACTGTCGCCGGCCGAAACGTAGATAAATGTTTTTACCGGGCCAATTAACGTTAGCGGAATAGCGAGGAGACCCGGCCGGTGCTAATCGCGCCAACTCCGGACTAGCGTCCGCTAGATCTCAGTTAATCGTGAAACGCGCGTGGAGAAAAGGGATACGCGGAAGGTACGCGAATGAGATAACAATATTAATGAGAATTTGGCGAGCTCGTGATATTTCTTCGCCCGTAATATATTTCGCCTCCTTATAATCCGTCCTGTGTTACCTTACATTAAATCCGCTTCGCGACTCCAAAAATATCGCCATTGATAGAAAAGTGACAAATAAAAAATTAGCATTACGGTTGCAATGGTGGAATTTAAAAGGAAAATTATGATATAGTTTTAAAGAAGACATATAATTAAATGCATGTAATTGAAAGTCAAAAAATTAGTATTAGTTGTCCGAATTTGGAAAACTCATGACATAATTTTTTTTAAGAGTGCATATAATTGAATACATATAATTAAAAGTATAACACAGAAAGAAAGTGAAGATATATACATTCACCGTCCCAGTTAAAATGTTATACCAATTCCGAATTTTTTAAATGTACTGAAAAGTTACCAATTTTGATATATGTCACCTATCAACGCAAATATACTATCGGATTCGAAAACGTTAATTAAAAGAATGCATTTTTTTTTAACGCGACGCAAGTCTCGTTTAGACGAGATCCGTTCGACCGAATCGCGCGTCTCTTTCTCTGCCTCTCAGTCGCAAGATTTTTTTTCGCCAAGATTCACTGTCGCGATAAGGCTCGAAGGAGCGCGGGGAAAAGAAAGAGGACGGCTCTTCGATGCGGCGCGTCTTCGTTAAGCGGTTTAAAACGCGGCCGAAAGTTTGCTTTGACCGGTTTAAAATAACTAACGCCATTCAGAATATTCACGGTGCGGCCGCGCGAGTACCGGAGCCACGCCGCGGTTGTTTTATACGCGTTACGCGACGAGGGAGCCCCGACTGTCATCTCGGGAGAAAAAAATAATATTGTGCCCGACCGATGGGCGCCGAAACGCTCGTTAATTCTTTCCCATGTCTTTAAGGAACGGCAATTATCAAACATGGATTATCGATCGGCATCTCATAGACGAGCGCAAACATGTACTGACAAAAAAATTGTTCGTTTAACTAAATTTTTCGTTTGTCTTTATTTCTTTTAATGAACAATGTATGCATTTGAGTCAAACACATTATATTTAACTTAAATACATACATCTACCAATGGAAGAAATAAAGACAAACTAAATTAATTTAATCAAATATGTATACATTTTTTCTCAGTGTGCCGCAATTATTCGTTAAATGTCTATCTTTTCGATGAAAATTTATTTAAGGAGATATACGTTCAAAATCTTTTCATCGTAAGATAAAAACGTCGATAAAGTCTAAAGATGTTCGGAAAATTATGCGTTGGAAGTAGTAGCATTTCGCCCCGGATTATTGGATTATCATTTAAAATGTTTTACGTCCGAATAAAACGAGAAGTACTTGCGTACAGTCACGGGATTCACTCGAGCCGGTTTATCGGTGAAAATTCGCGGCGAGAGCGCTCGCGAGGGCGAGCTTATGAGACTCGATAAATCGCCGCGTAGAGATTGTTTGGACAGACCGGGTAAACGCTCGTAAATCCGCCGTTAACGGTCTGCAACGCGCTCTCGAGAGGTAGTCAAGACGGAAAATGGACGCGGGGGAATCCCGACGATGATCGACCGGTTCGTCGTCGCGAACAAAATAGTTCCGAGAGTAAAATCGACGGCTCTTCGCTCAGCGGATTCGAAGTTTGATCCAAGTTGCTTGGGTGAAGCCTATACAATTTCGTAAGCGAAGTTGTAATATCACAGCCGAAAACGAGAAGAATATTCGACTGTAATTAGTCAATTCTTACAACTGCAACCACTTATAACTACACTATATTACAGAATAGGCTTAAAGTTGTGATGAAACTAGAGATTGAAATGAGACTGGAATTTAACCAATCAAAGCCAAATTTAGTAAACTTGAGACCAGTTCTCTTTCTTCTGATTGGTTAAACTCTGATCACTGCAAATCCAAGTGTGTCAAAAATGACTACGACATATGCGTATGATTAATTTTCCGTATAAAAATGACAATATATTATACACATTTAAATGTATAGATTTATTTTTTATACAAAAAGTATAGCGTATTATTTTTATACGAAAAACCAATCACATATATATTAATAATTACTTTTTATACACATAGATTTGCAATGATCTAATCTCAATCTCTAATCTGATCAATTTGACGGCGGTTGGAGATTATCGAATATTCCAACGAGGAGAACGAAATGGAAGGTGGGGAGGGGAGATTACAAGATGTAATTCCGCTGATTGATGTAGATGCATAACGCACGGCGCGGGCTAATAAGCGCGCGCTTTTGCGGCCGCCGTCGTCGGCCGTATCGGCGTCCGAGTTGTCGCACTGTTAATAGTCCGACGAGAAGACGTGAATTATTGGCCTACGCTACCGTGAGCGAGCAAGCGAGCGAGCGAGCGAGCGAGCGATTCCGCGTCGCCGGGAATCAGCCGGGACAGAATTAACTGTCGTGAATTGGGTTTCAAAGGCTGCGCCGGAAAGAGATGCACCGCGCGTGTTATTACCTCGCGCAGGTCGCAAGACCAGTCCGCGGGACAATAATCCACCGCGTGCGAGATCATCCTGTCGAGAGCTGGCTCTCCTGATATCTTCAAATCGCACCATTGACGCGGATCAATGATCCTTTCTTTAAATTAAGCTGTACGGCCAAATGGATTAACGAGCAAGCGTTCAAGTTTCATCTTTTGTTTTCAAGTTGCTTTCAATTCACAGAATGCCTCGAATCTACCGTGTTTCGTAAAGTTTTATTCTGAAAATAACGGATCTCGTAAAAAAAAAACTAAGTGAAAGTTGGAGAGTGTAATACTGCAAGGACACTTTAAGGGGATCCTAAAGACATTGGAAATAGCACTTACACACAGACGATTTCTCTCCAGGAGAAGGGAAAAGGGAAAGAGATGAACTGATGCAAAAGTTCAGCAATAAAGAACAGACCTACATCAATACCTTACTCACGCACGCCACACGTAGACGTAGATTTTTGTATCGTAATTATGTTTTAATTAGACATCTAAATCTAATTTTAAGAACTCCACGCTGTTTCTTCATGTAAACTACGTGCCTGTGGACTACTATTTCTTAAGTACAGATTGTGCAGCTTTTATACAAAACAAATGTTGTTACGACGTGCAACGACGTGATAGCTCATCTGGAGCGCTATTATTGGACTAAAAAATGACAAAGAAGAACTCAATTTTGAAATTTTTTATCGTTTTCAGCATAGATTCTACCTCACAGGCACATATTAACGAATATACTTTAATTCTGTAAAAGGATTTTCGAATCTGTGAATGACAAAAAAAGTATTTACGATACAAAAATTATACGATTTAGTCAGTAATACAGACTGCTTTAGGGTCCCCTTACGCGATATTTGATAGACCGAGGATACGGTCAACGCGATGCTACAAATGCTTTGAAGCGTTTCTTGATTAGTCAATTTGTAAAATTTTTTCTTTTGATTGGTCAATCAAACGCTTCAAAGCATTCGTAGTGGCAACTCGACCGCACCACGAGTCGAACACTGGATTTTGATCAGTGCGTCCAATAAAATTCGCCATTACTTTTACAGAAGAATCATCTTTTTGTTGTATTACAATTTCTAGAACATCCAGTAACTGTGTGTGCGCGTGTGTTCGCAGGCATATAGGTATATGATACAGTACACATATTTTTTTTCAAGAGGAACCAAATATTCTCAAATTAGATTCAAGAATGTTCCAGATTTCTCATCACCATCTTACCTCGCTAAATTTTTAATTGTAATTATCTTAGCCTTATAGTCTATAGCCTACGTAGTAGAGTTCCAATCGCCTTCCATTCTCCAGACGCTAAACGCATACGACAGCCTCTCGTGTGCCATGTAATTACTCGGCGACGTCGCGATTTCCTTCGCAGCCAAAATCGCACTCCGGGCGCTCTTCTCTACTGGAACAGATATTTTTCGTCTCTCGTTATTCAATGTACAAGCAATCGTATAGAATCATTTTTTAAGAGAATTAAAAGAATATCATCGTCGTTTAATATATCTAATTGCAATCGAGTTTTTTTTCACTAGAAAGTCGGAGAAAGTGAAATAAAAATTGCATAAAAATTGAATGTATACTTTTTGTTAAAAAAATCAAGGAAGACTTATGAAATATTATTTGTTTTGTGATAAGGGAATCCTTTCTGTTTATCCAGCAGTTTCGACTTCCATACTATAAATAACAAAATTTATCTTTCTTATATGTCTTCAATATTTATATTGTTTCTGAGAAGATCCACATCATTCTTTCGGCACAGTTTTATTTCGACAAAGAGATATAAGAGCGAGGACTGAGAAGAAGAGCAGGCGAAAGAAATCGAAGGGAAAGGAAGAGGCCGAAGGGGATCGTTACACGATAATTCCGTCCGCATATAATGCGAGCGCTACAAAATAAAAGGGAAGCGGCGGTATCGCGCTAGAAGAAAACTTCGAGGAGAGAGAAGAAGCCGAATAAAAGAAAGTGCGGAGTATATATATATTTCCGTTTCGCAAAATTCATGTCGCGGGAACGACGAGCCAATCGGCGCGCCGGCACCAAGCCGTTAAGTCTGGGTATCGTTAGTCACGCCGAGTTACAAGTGCGTGCCCGCTATTCGGCGTGCACCGGGTGGTTTACGTCGTTCGACTGTGAGATAAGGACGAACCGGGGAAGATTTGTGTACTATACGATGTCCAACCGTCATTCAGCCGTTCATTCGAGATGCCGTCGTTCGCGATTTCTACTTCGCTCATCGATGTATCTATAAGTTATACAGTCTTGGCTACTTGAGTATAAAACATCTTCGATTTTTTTTCGTTAGTATTCCCTTAAAAGAATACTAACGGTAATAAAAAAAGCTAAAAGTTGTAATTTTAAAATTATTATGTGGCAGCCCGCCACAATAATATATTCAATTCTGTAAATCGCGCGCCGAAATTTTTACAGCTTTGGTCATAAGTATAAAGCATCCCCAAAAATTGATGTAAACGCTTTGTATCTAATGAAACAAAAATTCATAAATAATTATAATTCATATTAAACCGACGATTAATATTACTACTCCTGTTCTATTTATGTTGATTGTGTTTCAAAACCGAAAACTATTTCGAAAATTTTTGGAGATGCTTTATACTTATGGCCAAAGCTGTAACCTTGGCTGTAACTCTCTTATACAGATATCCCTTTACTCAAACAACTATTTCAATTTATGGATTATAGAACTTACAACCAGTATACGCTAAAAAAAATAGAAAAAAATAAAGAGTGAGTTAAACTAAGACCAAAATTAATTTACATTAGTGGAAACCAGGCATTAACTTACTGTTTCACATTTTACTTTGTAATTATTTATACTCAGAATGGCTAGTAATGTAAATTATTATTATTAAAAAAGGAAGAGAAATAAAAGATTTACGCCTGTTTCTACCACTGTAGATTAACTTTGTTTATTTTGGTTTAACTTATTTTTTATCTTTTTCTAATTTTGAGAATTATAAAAGGATAAAGTATAAATTAAACCCCGAGATTAATATCGTTAGAAATGGATATTAGTATTAATAATGTTACGAAGTCTTATTATAATTTTGTCGTAGAGAGAAAGATACTTATAATACCTATATAAAAAATTAACAGATATTTTAATAAATTATTATAATTTTTTGCAATTTTGTCTTTTTATTGCTGAAACATAGATTATCACGTGTTTATGCTTCCGAGTTGTTAACGTCATCATAGAACGTTGTCCCGAGCGGTGATTCGAGTATCCACAATTCTGAGTGACGGTATAGGAGAGCCGTTAAATGTCGCGTTGTTTGTTATTCCGAACGTTAAAAATCAGGCGGCCCGTACGAGGAATTTAATCCTCGCTGGTCCATAAATATTATGAGAACAGTGAATCGCGCGGACACATAATACGGGAGAGCAAGCTTCTTCAGTGAGAGGCACTTTAGTAACGACGACGGCATGAGTGCTCGTCGCGGACTCGTCGTTCCGACCTCGTGTAAATTATGAGAAAGAATCCTCCGAGACGGCAGTCTGTTTAATGAACTGGAAGCCATCCTACCCGCTATAAACACGTACCTACCACCCTACGGAGAAGGTGCCGACGGAGACAATCCTCGAGCGTCTTTCTAAACAACGTGCACTCGGTAGCGTAACTTCGTAGCATCCTGGTGCGAGATAGCGACTTGAATTGTGCGAGATATCTATACGGAAAAAAACAGTTTTGCCGAAGTATCTACAAAATAGAAAAATACATACTGTACGCAAGTAACAACTGTATTTAGAATATTTCAAAAGTTTGTATATCTCCATTTTATCATAAATTCGTAATATATTCTAAATCTTAGTGAGTTCAATATTTCGCGATAATTGAATTAAAACAAATTCGATTTGTTTATTATATAAAGTCAGTTCTCTTTGAATCATTTTATAATATTCTTCGAAAAAAAAAATAAATTTTTTAACTAAATATTGATGAGAATAAGCCATTTTATGGTCAAGCTGAATCTTGGATGCTCCTAATATAACCATTCTTTTCATGTTGCTATGAAAGCATAAAACATAATCCACTGTCTCATTACGGCACCAAATGATCTTCCATTTTTAATCTTCCATTCCTATACATCCTTCTTCTCTTACGATCATTTTTTAAACAGTACGCACAACATTTTCGTTTTATGGTGAAGTGAAGGATGAATAAAGATTGATGGAAATAAATTGTATGAATGCAAAAGTCGTATCCTTTTTACAATCAGCAACGAGCAACCCGCTCGTCTTTGTATGTATAAATTACACATATGTGTATGTGTAGATATAATACAAAGATCATGATTTTGATTTTGTGTATTGGAGATACACGTGTATACATGCATTTATTAAGAGATCACTATTTTGAAGGTGCAAACATCACGTCTTTTCAAAATTGTTATTCAGATTTCAGTATGTAAAAAATAAATAAAATACAATCCAATTTTTATTACAGTCAAAACTTACTGTTAAAGGTTTTACGAAAATTAAAAAAAATTTTTTTATATAAACCGGAACCATACAAAATATATCCTGTTTCTCTCAACGATCCAGAGCATAAACTATATGATCGAAAATTTCGGGGTGACACTGGGAGGGGATATGTATCCACACAACAAAGTCCTCTAAAAAAACAGCTCAGGAATGTCCTCAGCATGTTTCTCGGAAAACTATGTTGTGTGGGTTAACTAGAAATAATTAATCAACTCGTCGTCGATAGCACTACTCGATCGATGTCGATTCGATCAATCATTTTTGAAAGGGAGGAAAAGAGAGAGCACACCAAACCGACGTTTTGCTTCACAGACAGCGACATTTGTACTTGCAAACACGACCATCGGACGAAATCAAAACATAAAACGCGTTCTCGCGTCACCCACGTGTCACCCTGGACGCTACACACTCATCGAAATTATACCAGGTACTACCTGCGTTCTCGCCGCACTCGGCGTTTTCGGTGTTAGTTTTGAGCACGTGGAACAGGAAGTCGATGTATCTAGCGGCGAGCTTGAGCGTTTGGATCTTGCTGAGCTTGTCACTCGGTAGAGTCGGGATAATTTTCCTGAGCGCGGAGAACGCTTCGTTCAAGCTCTGCGTTCGCTGACGTTCACGGACGTTCGCCATCGTCCTTTGATTCTGAATCTCTTGGTCGTTCTTGCGGCGTATCTTCGTCCGTGTCGTCGAGGCCGCCGTGGCCTCGCAGTCGGACTCGTTGCTGTTGCAGCAACCGCTGTTGTTGCTGTTGCTGTTGTTGTTACCACTGTGCCGCCTCTTCCTCCTGACAGTCATCCTGCTGCCGCCCCCCTCTCTGTCTCCGTAGCCTTTCGTCGTCGTCGACGACGACGGTTCGGTCACGTGGCCGAGCTCCGCGGCCTGTTCACAGCCGTATCTCGCGACGTGATCGACCATCCCTTCCTCGATCACGTCCGATTTGTACTCTGTAACGTCCACATGATGATACGAGCCCCCCGTTTGGCCGTGTACCGACTGAACGGAGCTTGGGGCACCCATCTCGTCGGCGCCACTGGGTGAATAGACGCTCTGCGACGAAGGTGTCAGGCAGAGACTCTGCTGTTCCTGGTCCCTACTGTAATCCGACAGGAACTCGGACGAGTTGTCCGCCGAGTGGAGTTGCCGGTCATACTCCAGCTGAAATTCCCGTATGATCTTAGTATCCGGATGATGATCCTGGGGATGATGTAAATGGGGGTGATGGTGATACCGCGTTCCCTCCGGATTCTTGAACATCATGTGGGTGAGCTCGGTGTACTCTACCGCGGCCTGGTTTTGCGGATGATGATAGCCCGCGGACGATGACAAGGTTAGAGCATGTTGATGTTGCTGTTGCTGGTGATCCGGCGGACCGCTCAGGTCCGTCAGATGCGAGACGGGCGGCGTGAAACGACCGTAACGCGTCACCGAGGAATTGCCGTTAGGATTACCGTCGCCGACGTGCGCCACTGTACCGATGATACCACCGGTGCCGTCGTTGCCACCCTGGATGCCATTGCCGTGTAAAACATAGTAACCCGGCTGCGCTGTCACGCACTGGGACGCCGGCGTCGGCACCGGCGGCGGTTGCGGTACCGTCGCCGCACCGCGCATACCTCCGTTCGTCCACTCAGCGCATTGGACGCCGTTGAAGATCCGCGCGCGAACTGAAGGCACGAGATACTTGTAATTCTCAGCCTGCTCCCAGGCAGGTACGGAGTACGGAGCAACGCGACTGTAAACACCCATCCACTTCGATACGCGCCAATACGCACGAGCCACGTATATCAGCACACGACCCGCACGTGTTAATTAACCGCGAATGATCGCGCGCGATCGATCGTTTCGATTTGTCGAGTCAAGCGAAATCAGCCAGTCCGCGAGAGTTCGGAGTGTTCACGTGAACAAAATCTCCGAGCGCGCGAGAATCGGCCAAATTCGACGAAGAGGAGAATCTCCCTGAAGTCGTACGTTCCTCGTACGCGTATGTCGCCGGTCAACGTCGACACGGCGCAGCATCTTTCTCCCCTCTTCCTTTCTCTCTCTCTCTCTCTCTCTCTCTCTCTCTCATCTTCTGTGAATGTTACCAACCGTCTGAAGAAGCAGAGAGCGCGCGATCCCTCATCGTGTCACGCTGCGGAGGCACGCCTTCAGCGGCGTGTATGACTGGTCCCCGACTATCACTTTGTCTCCACCCACGGAGAAGAGGAGGACGGAGCCGAGAAAATAGATAGGTCAGATTGTGGAGGAAGGGATACGAGAGAATGAAACGGAAGACTTCCATGCGCATTGTGAGATCCGCATAAGAAAGAACGAGGCTGATGACTGAATAGCAATTTTGGGGAAACGTATAGTTTTCTGGGAATGCAAATGAGATGCGTAGAAAAAATTATGTAAGAAACGCAAAATGATCATTTTTTTATTCTCTACAATTGCAGCGTTTATATTGTATACATTTATTTACACAAATGATATATTGATAAATATTAATGATTAAAGACATACAAGAGGAAATGTTTTAATGACAAACGATTCATTATGACGTTATCATAATTAATTGTTTTGGAATATATCTTATAAAACCGAAAAAACTATTATAAGATATTCGCGAAGGATTTTTAATGAAAGATAATTGAAAAGCGAATAATAAAAAGAGAAGAAACATAATAATAAATAAATTATATAAAAATATATAATACGTACATTTCATCGGCCAAAAATAATCGTGAGACGCAATGTTACGTGTCGGAGGCGTGAAGTATCGACATTTTTCAAGCTCTTGCAACTCGGAAGCCGCGGAGCGACGATGAAAAATCAGCGATCAGAGTTACGACGCGGCCAAAAATAGGTAGAACCCTCGCAGCCTAAAAAGTACATTCCTAACTAAGGAAGCAGAGAGCGAAGCGGGCAAAAGAAGTCGAGAGTAAAATGGCTTTTTTAAAAATATTTCCTCCGACGCAGCCGAAGATGCGAATCGCGAGAATTCACTCCGGAAAAATCTTTCCCCGCTTCTGCAGGAATTTTCTTGCTCTCCATTTTTCGTATCGGTTGCGAGATTAAGGCCACTGTATTCACATTAGTCAACTTGAGAACTCATTATAGGTTCAAAAATCAAATCTTTCCTTTAAAAAACTCTTCTCAAAGATCATTCTAATATCAATTATATAAATCCACAACAAACATGAGAAACGAAGGCTTTAAACGATTAAGCTGTATTTTCAATGCATAAATAATTCGGCATGAATCTGTATACTTATATCTTCTGTCCTGCAAACTGCACCGAATTAATTATAATTTTCCGTCTTAAAAAACGCAATTTCTAACAAAACTAGACTATAGTATAATATCACACAAATTAAATTGGTAATCAATTTAATAATATGACGCTCATACAGGCGTCTTAGAGAGATCTTATTAATAATCTGATTTTGATAAGCATTTTAAAACCTGTAAATAATTATTTCTTATATATTACGAAAATATTACCTCAGTATATAATTAAATAAATCCAATTAGTTCAAACTCTCTCTCTCTCTCTCTCTCTCTCTCTCTCTCTCTCTCTCTCTCTCTCTCTCTCCTGTTCAAACTTAATTGATTCGTCTGAAATAAGGATCGATCGTGGATCGATCTACGACTATGAGTGCGGATCTAAATGCACAGTGAACTAGTTAGACAGACGTTTTCTTCGTGGGCTGAATTAATATCGACGGTTTCGCGATGTGAATTAATGCGGCTCACTCATTCGGAGACGCGCGTGATAGATGGCCGCGTTGGATGCGCCGCGACGTGTTTGTTGTGACGGACGAAAGCTCTTTAGAGGGTGTCTATAAATTCCGACGTTTCTCTAACTTTCTCGTGAGTTTCCCTTCCCTGCCGTCTCGTTTCCTCTCGTCCGTGATTTAGCATTTTGTTCGACGTCGCGCCACGCCTACGGAATATTTAGTCGCGAGGGGGACTTCGAGGGAGAAACCGGGTCACGTCTTTGTTCGCCAGTCTTTGGTCTTGATCGATTCCGTCGATTGAAATCCATTTTAAGCGATCCGCACACAAAGTTCAAAATATCTTAATTATGATAATCCCTTTACACACTCGACTTTCTGTTTTCATTGTTTCTTTAAACAATTTGAAGTTATATAATGTGTTATTTTTATAAAAGTTTATAAGCAAATTAGCTTAAGTATGTATCTAATCCAATTTGCTCATATAATAAGCTTTTAATGGACAGTAACATATTATAAAAGAAATTCCTTTTAATCGAAACGCTAGATGTTAAAGAACGTAATGGCAAAAAGTAAATTGTTTCTGCAGTGAGGCGTTTAATTAAAAAATTTCTTTTTTTTTTCACGTGTAGGAATTATGTATTCATAATTAGATATAAGAAATTATGAATTGAATTTTGTCCTGAATTTTATTTCGAACAGTAAGAAAAAAAATCACGTAAGAAAAGATTTGTAATTTCAATATTTGCACTTCTCAAATTAAAAAAAAATTAATTCTCGTTTCTCTCTTATTTATTTTATCTGATTATTTGCAACGCGCTTAGATGATAGCGAAAATAAAGTTTTGATAGTCAGTAGATTTTGGCGAGCCGGCGGATTTGTTTCCCCAAACTAATGGCGAGCTTTGAACGACTCAATCGTCGGTATCGTGACGATATTAGTGGATGGATATTCGTCGCTCGTCGAATCGCGCTTCTCGGAATCGTAACACAACCGACGGAAAGCCGCGGTAAGACGCCGTTTTGGCGACGGTCCAACCACGAATCGCCAATGGACAGGTCGATAAATAACACGGTCAAATACCAAAATAATACCCGGCGATCAAAAGCAAAAATCCCGGAGGCTTTCCGAGGCGGGCGAGTAGTATATACTTTCCGTAATATTACCCACATTATGTCTATTACGCGTATTAGATAATGAATATAATAACGTAGCATGACAATGTGAAGTTTATTAATTAAGAGTTGCTGTTTCCAGAACTGTAAACAGCAATTTTTAATTAATAAATTTAACGTTGTCATGCAATATACCTTTTAATATCTTTAAGACAACTCAAATATGTTCTTAAGATATCAAACATCTTCTCCGAATATCTGAAACATATTGTTTAGATATCTTCATATTCGGCGGCGGGGATATAGGATATTTTCAAGCTATCTTTGAGATATCTCCAGATCTTTTTAAAGTATCGCATCTCAGATATCTTTCAGAAATATAACAATATTTTTTGTTTATGTGGAATAGATATGTTTCTCTCCTTATCTGCTCTTCCGCTGTCCAAAGAAGTATATATCAAAATAGATCTAAAATGGTCAGTTAAATAATATTTTCATAAAATTTTCGTAAAACGTTTTACTGAATCTCTCGTAGAATCATACTGAAAGGATGATACATAAATATGACCAGGAGAGTCAGTATGTAACTTGATATACAGAACTATGCTTTTGTTTCGTGCTTCTCATTATTTTCAGCTCTAAAAAGGTCTACCGTACTTAAAGCTATAACATGGATTTTCTTAAGTGTACCTTATTCAGAATGATATCTTCAACCAGCCGTCCTTCTTATAGTCCTTTTTATAACGTATGAGGTACCCGACAGCAAATCCTAGTCGGATGGTTTCGCTCCTTTCCAACGATTCCACTTATCGAGCCTTTAGCTTGTGAATTTCGCAGGGTATTCTCTCTCAGTCATTCAAAACGTTTGCAGACTCTCGAGTTTTTTGATTAGCTTTATTTCAAATTTCGAGTAGGATGATCTGTATAGATCTCACATGTGTCATTATATTGTTCTAGTATATAATCTCTACACATAAAATCCTTTCGAGTATAATTCTATTAGTAGAACATTTGATAAAAGTTCCATGAAAATTTATTTATAGAGTCTACGAGCTCTTGTATTGTATATAATTTTTGAATCGTATTCATTAGAGTCATAGAATATTTTAGTATTGTTTTAAAATTTATTCAGTCGATATCATTTTGGACTAATTTTAAAATCTTATCTTTTACATTTTTCTAATTACTTAGGCTGCATTTCACATAGGTACTCGTAACGCTCGCAAGTATCGTTTGTCTTTGTTTAACATTTGAATAATAAGAATGAAATGACGTCTTATATTAGTTAGCGGAACAAAGTGAACAGAATCGATTTTAACTAACATTTTTATTTGTTGCTATAATAGGTTACCAAAAAAAAATGTATTGATCTATTAGGTTTTTTTTTAGAACAATATTCCGCTAAAAGAAGATAAAGTTAGCGGAACAACATGCACATATTAAAGCCGATCGTCGTAGAATAAATAGCGTAGGAATTTGTTACTCATTTGTTACTGTCGATTCTTTTGACGTGTTCTCGCGACCTGTTCTGCTTGAATGTGCAGGGAAATCCCCTGACCTTCGCCGATCTTTTTCGCGGTCGCGTTTCGCGCACACGTGTGCGCGATACTGCGGAGCACGCACCGTTTGACGATATTAACGCGGTCTTAATTGCGCGTGCCGGCGCGCAATTTTAACTTCGCGGCATGCCTGTGTCCCCGGATTCGTGCACCGTTGCAGGCTCAAACGTCCCTGTCGGCGTTTCCTTCCATACTGGAACATTTAAAGACAAGAGGTTTGTTTTTTCTTCCTGCGCTAGATTGCACTAGAACTCTCTCCCTACTTCCCTTTCTCTCTCTCTCTTTCTTTCTTGCTTTTGCCAAACAATATGTCAATATAACATATCTCACTTTAAATTCCGTACCGTACACTAATTCAACTACGAAAAATAATGAGTCATATTACAAGAGCAGTATAACGACTCTTTAAAGAGTTTAAAGTGATACTATCCATAAGGAGGAAGTATTATGTTTTATCAGCTGATATGGTCTTATCGGAAGATCCCTCGGTCATTCACTCGAAGCTCCACGATTCGACCTTGAGAGTTTTACCTCTTTCGACCAAATGGTCCCACGTAATTCGTATCATACGTCTCACATATGTGAGAACACGTGGTTCACTTGCGCGTATGCGTGACTCATAAATCTAGATTTACCAGCGGAGAGGCGCAAACACATGGAGCACCTTACGCCAACTGCCACACGGAATTATCACCTGCTTAGTCTTAGTCTTAGTTAGTCTTCAATGAATGGCACACGACCAGAACTAGGTCGAAACGGCCAGTAACAAAATGCCGCACTAGGCGGCGAGGAACGTGAAGTCTTAAAGAATTACGCAATAACCCGCGAAAATGGCGAGAACCGCCGGAACACCGGGCGCCTGCGTCTACGAATGAATGGGATATCCAAAATCGCGGGACCGCTAGGCAGATTTTGATTAATCGCGAGGCACAGTCAAAGTCGGCAACACTTTTCAAAAAATATAACGGAAACAAGCATGCGACAAAGACGCGTCCGTTCAAGACGGGTGATGCAACAAGACTAATTAATTATCACCTGCGAATGGCGAGGTGATGATCAACATTGGTGAATGAACATTCGCGGAAACATTCGTGCTAATAGCATGTGCCGTTTAGCGAAAATTAAGTCCTTGTTTTTAACTTTTAATAGACCTTTCGGAGAAATATTTCGTTATCAAAACACAAGGCATAAATAAGGGCGGAGATAGAATTCTTATCGCTTGTAATTTTTAATGCATTAAAAAGAGATAGATTAAAGAGAGCAATATATAATGAAGAAAAATAATTTTATATTTAGATAAACATGATTTGCAACTTGTTGTCCAAAAATGCAGCAAAAAATTTTTTAATTTTTTCTACGTAATGGCCTTCCGAAAAATATTGTTTTTGCAATTCGAGTATAACTTTTAACAATATAATAAATCATCCCAAGTAAATTCTAAGCACTGTACGTGACAACAATAAAATACGCAGTATTGTCTGACACAAAAAATGATATTACCTACCTTGTTCAAAAGTTACTTTCCTTTATTTTTGAACGACACATGTTCGACATATGTTCGACATCTATAAAACTATCGACTCGGTCGCAAAGTTCTCCGTGAGAACGCAAAGTCTGCGTAACTCGTAAAGGAAAGTTCGTATATGCACTTTCTAATTCGGCTATAATAGACAAACATGTATCATCTTATACTATTTTGAAAATATACGTAACTAGTTTATATTAATATTCGCGATATTAATACTATAATAATTATGGAAATTATTTCAAAGGGATTCAGAGAGGAAGAAGCTAAAAAATGATTGCGCGTTATAAAATAAAATATTTTTATAAATGGAATGATCGGCTGCAATATTTTCTGTTCAAAAATAGCGATCCGGAAAAAAATATGATCGCTGCACTTTTAACGCCGACAGGGTGCGCGTGCAGATTCTCCAATAACAACATATATCATTAATACAGAGGTGTTCAATGATTTTCTCAAATAATACAGGTATCACTTGGCGCTTCCAGCGGACTCAACAGTTGAGTGAGCGCTAACTGATATTGGCGTATTCTTTTAAATCATTTGTGATCAGAATTTTAGATCTAGAATAATGCAGTTGTGCCCACTGCCTTCCGTTCTCTCACCTATATTCTTGGTATCATATAGAAACGGTGTTGTTGTGTCTCGCTATCATTGCGATATTAATATATTACCATATAACGCAAATGTTTTCTCAAGCTTGTAAAACTTTTGCAAAATTTTGATAATCTCATACTATTTTTATTAATTCTGCTAATTATCTGAAGAACGTAAAATCGCATAATTTTTTCTCGTGTCTTTGTGGAAAATGAAAATATATGCAATATCACAGAAAGGGAAAAGGAGAAAAGAATTAAATATTTTGAGATTTTTCTCAAGGTAAGTTTAATGCGTCGGAGTAAACACGGAGTAAGAAATAAGAGTGAGAAATTGACAATCATAGTTGAATGTGAGAAAAATAATCGACTGTCATTGATCAATTTCTTACTCTTGCTTCTTACTTCGTGTATTGTAAATAACGCAAAATAGTTCCGTGTTTATCTATTTGTTGCAAAGACACACATGTAATGGCTGCGTTTAGTAGAAAAAACAGTTTTACAACTTCGTTGTAAAATTCTTTAATATATGATTAATTTTAGTCTTAGCTCCTTACAAGATTTTAACATATGAATGATTAAGTTAAAGAATCTTGCCAATCGTAAAGCTGTTTTTTCTACTTAGAACGTAGTCATTAATAATTAAATGATAATAATAAATGTAAAATTAATTAACAGGCAATTGTGAATTGGAACAGACGTAGTTATTCATGCGTATAATTAACAGAAGTATTTTATCAATAAGATCTTACATTAAATTCACAAGAAATTTCACAAAAATCGAAATGGTATAATAATTGATAATTAGTTTAATTTAATGGAATTAATCACCAATGGGGCTACGTTTTCAACATATATAAAGCAGCTTCACAACTTTGCAAAATTCTTTAATACGATGACGAAACGCTATCTATTTTACTCAGGAATTCTTGTAGGTAATCTTTTCATGTGCTAAACATGTGTTAAACATTTGGTCGGTCTTTTATGTTCAAAGAATCTTTTGTTCATATTTTATATATTGTATAACCAATATACATCTGGGTATACGATACATTTTTTACGATTGCCATACTTTAAATTGTAGAATTAACCTGTATAAAATAATTTGTCAGTTTATTCTTTTGCAGTCTTTTGTGGATAAGCAACATTACAATATTTGTTGCAAATTTTTTTTCAGATTGTTAATACAAAAAGGAGGGCCATTAGGGCCGATGTTGGCTCTCTCCAAATTTTGTTCAAACTCATAAAAATCTATTTCTTTTCAAGTCAATTATGTTTAATTTAAGTAATTTTAAATTACGGAGTGGTAGTATTATCATATTTACTCGGAAATTAATATTTTAAATATTTGATATTTTACCGAAAGCGCGTAATTAAAATGAATTTAAAAGCAAAAGAAAAAGCGAAGACATACGTCATCTAAAATTACAGCACGGTTGTGTTATTACAAAAGAACTTAGTTCGGTCTTTTCATGGATTCGATAAATTTTACGACTTCGAAGTATCGCGCAATATTATACGACCGCCCCGGATATCGTCGAATAATCGGAGCGATATTTACGTCACAGACGATGAGGGTGGTCTCTTTTCTCTTGGAAAACCAGCGAAATCGCGAGTTCGGCTCGATAAAAATGTACAAAAGAGATGATAACGGTGACAAGAAATGGTTGATGGTGACGCTGATGATGAAGGAAGCCGGTGGAACAAGGTTGAACTTCGAGAACTAAATGAACGATTTCGGTCTTTCGTCACTTCCGTTCACTCAAATGTCATTCAAAGTTAATGTTAACATTAAATTTACGCACATAGAACTTACGTAAATAAAAATTTGCATACAGCTGATTATTTGATCCAAATGTAATAATACATATATTAAATTACGTCCTTCTCTCATATATTTGCATTTTATTTTATATTAGGTAGTTTTCTTTACACGGCATATGTTACGATACTTGAAAACAATTTTTTGCGGGCATCAATTTAATATAAAATCACTTCATTTTTATAATTTTATATTAAAAAGCTGTAATTAGATTCTTGACGTTAATTTGTCTTTTAAGGTAAAAAAAAAACACGAGTGGTTTTCTGCTTTATTCATAAAAAAATCCTTTGTTTTTATAATCTTAAAAAGGTTAATCTTAAAGATTAAGCCTTTCTTATTTCACGTTGGAAGATCCAACAGCAACGTTTAGAATCCGCGGTCGTCCCACCGCCAATGTCATACGACGTGTGCAGGGTGTACGCTTTGTTTTTGTCGTATCAAATAAAATCCGGACGGACATGTGTTCGCCAGACGTCTCCTGAAGGTGCATGGGAATTGAAAATTACGCATTTTATTAGATCCAGCTCTACAAGGAGTATAAAGAATTTTTATTAAATCATTAGAATCTTAGCTTACTGAAATTTTAAATCATAGGTAATTAACACTTAATTCGCTGGAAATGATTGGCCAAAGAATAACGAATTGAGTGAATTTTTTACGAACAACAATGTGAAGTGAACTAATATCTTAAGCACTATGATTAAAAAATTGTAAGATAGTAAAATCGGTTTAAGTATGAAAAATCAAATACAGATTTCTATTCTCTTCTTTTCACTCTTTATAACGATTTTCTTATATGACACGCAAGAAAGACACAGCGAGATATATTTCATAGAAGGAGAATCTCAGTTTAATTCATTCTCATCGAAACGAAGGTAAAATTAAGGGTCCTTTCTAGCAAGAGACACAGTGTAATACGAGATCTGTTTTTTATTCCTGCACTGCACTGTCTGAATTAGTGCACTTAGTTGAAATGAACCAAACGTACATACATTAGTCTCATTTCAACTTATTGCACCGTGTGCACTAGTTCAGACAGTGCAGAAATAAAAAACAGACCCTACAGTGAATCATTACATTCACGTTGTTTGCTAAACGAAGATGATATGATCACAGTGTCGCTTGCTGGAAAGCATCATAAATTCATCTGATGTAAATTTTTGAAAAGAATAGAACACTTTCAATTTATCGTATTTTCTTGGTAAAATAAAGAACCAAGACGATAATAAAAGCCGAAAGACGACTAACAAGATTTTGAAATTATTATAGAAAAGTAAATATCATTTTTTTCAATAAAACTATTTTTTAATTTATTTTTTATTATGTACGTAGAATTTTGTGTCAATTTGGGTAGATACTTTACTTGGCCAAACTGTAAAAAAAAAAGATTTGTAATGAATGTTCACACATCAGGGGGAGGGAATTTAGAAACTCACGCGGATGGACCTCCAGCTGAGGGAGCCCGAAGGGCCCACGAAGCTGCCTATGAGGCCCGTTTTTTTTGTCGACAGTTGACGATCGTAACTGTTGTAGCTCTTCTGATCATTGACGTAGGTTTTATACCTCCCTGAAGACGCGTTAATTCGAGTATTGTAAGCTTCCCGCCATCGCGGACACGAACGCAACAGCAGAAATGGCGGCGGAATCGCGCGCATCCCGCGAGACCTTTTTTATCCGCCCTGTGCCCTAACAGATCGAAGATGCCGGCTCTTAATAGACGTCACGGCTCTGTGTGTGGCGAATCTCTTTTTTTATAACGGTTCAGCCCTTTGCTTTCTATTCGTCACTCCCCGCCCACGCGGGAAGAGGAGTATAGTTTTGTACGAACTATAAAAATGAAAAAATCCTTAATTATTTATTAATTTAAATTAGTGGTGTATATGATTTAAATTGAAAAATTGCATGGCAAAATTCTATCGTGTAGGATGCCTTCTACAGAACAAGTAACTTGCAATTGTAGCAATATTAATTGTTGCAAATTTTGTGCTGTTAGTAGTTGCGGAACGTCCTAAAGAGAAAATAAGAAAAAATTTAAAATAGAAACTAAATTCTTTGCGATGTTTCATCTCTCGTGTCCAGTTACTTGTGAGAACTATCGTGATTAAGTATCAAGAGAAATGACGTCGTACTCCATAAGTGCGTATAAATATATCGTCTCTTGTGTGCCGAGACGAAGTTGGAATCGGATTCGCCAATCGTTGTCGTCCCTTCGAACACGATCTCGATGCTCATAAATCACGGCACGGATACCATCGCAAAGATTCGCCAACTGTTCTTTAAGACCGAGCAAGCTCCGCCTCGAAGTGGCGGTCCAGGGACAAAGCTACAGTAATGAACGTATCGGAATACGTTTTTTTTTCTGAGTAACCTCACTCCGCCGGATTTTTGGACCTTTGCAGATCAGATTGTCCAGCCGCAAATGATCCTGGTTCCCGGAATCTGAGGATTGCCAGCAGGACACGCGACACTTTTCCACGTACCAAGGAAGTGTGCCTTCTGTTTTTCCTTTATACTACTAGAACCCCATAAGCCTCCCACCCCCCTCCCCCACAGCAGGGACACTAAAGCTCCTCTTGACGATAGATTCATCGTTGCTTTTTGAGGATGTTCTTGTGACTGCGTACGAACGAATGAACGTAACGCAACCTTCCTTTTCCTTTTGTATTATATCGGGAATAAGCACGAGAAACAATGTGTAGACCTTAACGAAAATCATTGTCATTGTTCAATTTGCTTCACCCAAGCAAATAATAAAAAATAACTTTTAGTAATCATTTTTCAATCAGTAACGACTTGTTTTATCATGACTTATTTTGTTCTGCTATCGTGATTTATTGTTCTGCTTGGGTGTAGCAAATTGAAAAAAGACAATGATTATTAAAGTTGAAAACAGATCTTTTTTTAATGAAGAGAGTATAAAAAAATTGATCAATCAGAGTTTTTCCTTTCCATAAAATAAAAGACTGATTGATCAACTCTCTTATATATTATGCATTATGAAAAGATACATATATGCTCCGGCCTTTAATTCTCATTCACCGCATATATTTTCACTTCCGTCATTATCGCATATGAGCAAAAAAACATGATCACTACACGAGTCACTATAATCTCTTTACACAAATTGACGATGCTAATTGTAAGTAGGGAAAAGTATACGTTAAATTCTTTAACTTTTTTCTCGCATATTGAGTCTCTTTACTTTCTACCCGGTTTCTACAAATATATTGTGCGATTTTCAAATACTCTGGGTATGCCATATACTCCTATACTGTAAGCGAGAATAGTAAGTATGGCGACAAACCTTTCCGAGCCGCTCAGAACTCACTTGATAAATTTCATTCGTTTGAGAATAATGATACCGCCATTTTGGTACCGCCTCCTTTCTATTCCACAGGTAGCATCTACCTGTCAGGTGCGCGTCTACCTGTAACTCCACCTTTAACTATGGCACAAGCCACCTTCAGCCATAGCTCTTCACGACAGCTTTTCTTCATTTATAATACATTTATAAAAATGTGTGCTCTTTTATAAAATCTAAACAACTATAGACATTTCAGTGGATATAAAAAAAAAGTTTAAATATATATTAAAAAAAAAAAAGAAATATTTAAGAAAAAAGATGTGAGCATATAAACATTTATTGTGTGATTTATCATAAAGAGAAAATATGTTTAAGAGATTATATTACAAGAAATACTTTTTTAAATATATGTAGAGATATACGTATACATATATAAATATATTTTTATTAATAAAAATATATTCTTATTAATAGAAATTTATTTTATATAAATAGAAATATATTTCGACGTAACGTTATCAGATTGAATTATTAGAAAATGACATATTTTACGAATGCATCCTTTCGCGTAATATGTTGGCAAGCGAGGGAACCACAGAGATTTACATATTTAGGAAAGGTGCTGAACGATCGTGAATTATGCGGCGCTGATCGCATCGTTCGGAGGCAGCCGCGGCATCGTTTTACGGTATCTAGAACATCTGTAAGCAGGTGTCACCGACGAGACGCACCGCACTTGCACATTTGGTGCATGACGCTGGCTAGGTTACAGAGAGCTGGAGGATCACACGAGGAGGACAGGCGCTACCGGCTGCCGCTTCTCGTCGACACTGAAACAGCTGTTGGCCGTCGTCGTATGTCGGTCTAAGTGGCCTCATGCCCATTATAATTTGCGAGAATTTATAGGAACACGAGGTACAGCGATCTGTGTGAGCTACGTTTTGCATTCTACTTTTGGACATACGGATTTATGCAAAATATTATAATTATCATTGCGATGTTAAAGTGCGATATTAAATGCGTTTCTAAAATTTTTTAGCAATGATACACTAAGAAAAGGATTTTAGAAACACATTTAAAATTGCACTGCTGTTATGGGTATAAATTATTTTAATATCTCTTTACGTTATTATTATATATACTACATTAGCATTTTAATAATATTATTAACGTTATTAATATATATATATATATATATAAACTAATAGATAATATATTTTATTTTTTGAAATTATATACATATATATCTACATAATTCTTAAAACAAAATAAAAAGTAAAAGAATTATTTTTATTTAATTTTTTTTACATATACTTCTTTTAATAAATTCAATATTTATTTATCTTGATAGTAGAAATAATTTTAAGTTGAGTTTTCGCGTAGAAAAAAATGCGTCGAATTCCATCTTCTTATATCCCTTGTGACTTCGTTACAGCAGCCCTATAAATGTGCCGTAATGAAAGACCGTCGGGTCTGTGGCCGCTCTTTTCGGTTTCGAAATTTGGCGCACAGTGAATTTTTTAGCCGTATTCGTTCGAAAAGAGAATCACCCTCGCCCTGTTGGCGCCGGTGCGAAAAACAGAAAGCTCGTATAATCGAGCGAATCTCCCTGCAGCCACCTCGGAATATTACGTTTCTTGCCAAAAAAAAGTGTCGCGCAACCACCATTGTGTCCGTTCAGTCAGCGGCAGCGACGACCAATGAACAATCCATGAATGAAAATTCCTCAAAAGCAACCGTGCACTTTAATAGTTCCGTGCTCCTGTCATTTCAGTTTAAGTAGAAGAATTATTTTAATTAAGAGCGTTCAGTCACTATCAGTATCAGACACTAATAAAAGTGTCTGATTTAAATTAAACTAGAAGATTCTGATTATTTAATTCCGATTATCACACTTAAAATTATTTAACCAGAAAATTCTGATTCATCCATTTTTAACACATCCATTATATTTTTTATTTTAATTAATTTATCCAAAAACATTTTTCTCAGTAGAGATAGAATAAAGTGGAACTTCTTCGTCAATAATTTTTATGTTTTTCAGCTGCATATATTGAGCAGTTAAAAAGGTCATACTGAGTCATGCTTTCTCTCTCTCTCTCTCTCTCTCTCTATAAAAAGCAATCATGTTTATGTAATGTAATTGTAAGCACGTCACTGCAAAGAGATTATTGCTTGCTACAGTAAATTCATAGCAGTTTAAAGTTGGAACGTACATAGTGTACTTTACTCGAAGGATATGCTAGAAATGTGCTCGGGACATATCTTTAAGATATGTTTTTTAAAGGCCTGTGTGTTGTATAGGAATTGACAAAACAGCCTCGTCCTTTTTACCGACTTTAAAAGTTGACAGAGCTTATTAAAAGAAACAAGAAGGGACTTTTTAAGATTCAAAAATCGATATCCTGAAGATTTACAGATTTTACCTACCTTTGCAATCTCGACGATAAATAATTGTATCTTTTAAATGATCCTCATTGATCGGCGAATAGACTCATCGCTGATAAAGTCATCGTTGTAAAATAGATCGGAACATGGAAGTTGTAAATTCCATGGCTATCCGCGAGCCGCATTGGCGCCCACGAAACCGATGAGATCGTAAAGAACACCCGCGACTTCTTTTTTCCATAGGATTTACTTTACGATACCGCGAAAGCCACTAATAGGCGCGCTCGACGAGTCCCGTCGACAGCGCCGATGCGCTCGGCGGTGCCAAGGAAAGCTTACACACGTTTTCGTTGGGGAGAACAAAAAGGACACGAGCGAGAACCGCGAGAAATTGGCGCGGTCGACGGACCAGAACCATTTGCCGAATATAAGTTCCGTTCGGAATCCACGCGCGTTTGCCGCGTAAAACAAATATAGTTGCAACTTGCAAATAAAAAGAATGTATACAGTAATTAAAAGAACGCATATATATACACAATAAATAAGAATACAATAAATATACTGTATACATAATTACATAGGCATGTACAAATTTATATATAAATTTATAATTTTTGTAAAAATATGATTATAGACAGAAGATTATGACGTTAAAATACCAGATTTATACATATTACAAATTTATACACAATTATATATAAGTCTAGTACTTCAATGTCTTAATCTTCCATTTGCATATTTTTGTAAATTTTTTTTACTATTTAAGTCCTCCAAAAAACATTGTAAAATTTAGGGATACTTTTCAACATCTCTGTTACCAAAATTTTTACCTTTAATTTATAGAAAGAGAGCGAACTTTCGCTTGTGCCAAAAAAGATTGCCGACGAAGGGTAAGTTTGAGAAATATTTCAAAATCAACGTCAAAGAATATCGATTAAATGTGTTCTCCGTTAAATTTTTTTTTTTTTAATTGTAAAGATATAAAGATGATTATGTGTGATGTGTAAAAAAATAATTCTTAAAATACTTAATATAATATCTATAAGAGACGCCTGAAAAATTTAAAACAAAATCCTGGAGTTCAGGAAACTTTTGCGACTGGATTGAGTTGCGTTTCGCGCAACCGCGGGATAAATCAATCTTCGTCCCCTTCGTGCAGGACAATTTACGACGGATAATTTACGACACGTTGGAATATTCTGAAAAATTGTACGCCTCAGTCTTCTACCGGAAATACGGTACGAGAACCGCAACGATGACGACGGCGGCACGGCGGCGGTTCCTCAGCTCGTTTGGACAACCGAACCGCTGCGCCGCCCCCGTGCGACTGCGTATATTCA
Source organism: Cyphomyrmex costatus (assembly GCF_001594065.2). NCBI lineage: Eukaryota > Metazoa > Arthropoda > Insecta > Hymenoptera > Formicidae > Cyphomyrmex > Cyphomyrmex costatus. The sequence continues at coordinate 1,198,116 of NW_017280156.1, forward strand.
TCGTTTCCGTTGAAGAGAGACAAGGAACAACAGGGATAAAGAAGAAGATAAGGATCTCACTTTCACAAGGGATGAGCTTTATGGCCAGGATGTGCGAGAAAAGGGTCGAACGACCGTCGTGGGATCGTTAAAAGCCCTCTACATTGCGGATTTTAAGTACAGTAAAAAAAATCATCCCTCATTTTTCGAGAGAGGAGGAAAACATGTATAGATAAAAAAAAAAAAGAATTATTACCAGTGTTGACTTGCGATTGGCCCGCCGAAAGGCTTAAGGGAGCCATCTAATATCATGGATGACACCTTCTTATTTGGATACCGAAAATGGTTCCCTCGTGGAACGGTTTTGTCTCTCTCTTTCCTGCCCTCCTCATTTCTGTTGCACTTCGAAGCAGATAAATCGAGCCTCTTGAAAAAACACTGCGCGAGTTGTTGCGAGCTGATATATGAACGCCCAATTCATTAAGCGTCGCCGATAAAGTATGTGTTAATGAAGAAAGAGAGCGACTTTCTCCACGTGGAGAACGTTTATTTCTGCATTATGTGTTCATGTATCACGGTATAGTTGAAGAAATTGACCCATTCGATTCTACCAAACCTATGCAATCAGTGAGTATCACTTTTGCTTAATTGAGAGATTACAACTTAATTAAGTTGTAAATATCAAAATTGTACCATACATGAAGATGTTTATTTACGTCTTTCTTCTATAAGTCATTTTAATCTTTCTATGCAAGAATACCTGAATATCTATATTGAATTTTAAACAGTATACAATTTTGATATTATTGTGCGAATTTCGTTATGTGACGCCTCAAAAATTCTATTCTTTGAGTAACAATCTAAAGAACGTACAAAGGTCAACAAAAAACTAAAACGTTAATAAATTTTGTAAACAAAAATCAACATTTTATAATGTGTGTCAAAATAAAATTATTTTGATTTACTTTTACATTTTTAGCAGAACTTCTCTTACAGAAACATAATATTGATCAATTATTTTATTAGTCAATTTTATTACCGAAAGTATAAATATAATTACTCTCTTATTTGGACTCTAATTAGTTATTCGATATTAAAAATATTGAACAATAGTTGTGCTCTTAAAACAGGAAATAAGTAATTATAATTATTCCCTCTCTCATTATTGGTCAGTATTAGATTTCTATAAGGATTAAAAAATATAGTATAATAAAAAAGTAAAAAATTATGCATTGATGTGTGCTTAATTATCAACCTAAAGTATTTTTTTTATTAAAATTGCCAATGCATTAATCATTGCATAAAAAGAGAAAGGATGGAATATGCAGATGCAACTCTCTTCGAAAGCAATAAATGAAGGGACTGCGCCAAGTACCGCTCTTCTTAGCGGCTGCGACGACATTCGTCATTTCATTATCATTTCTTCGTATAGCTTAGAGAGTAACTTGCAGCTGCTTTGTGTGACCGACGAAGTGCTGCGGCCATCACTTTCGAAAAAAGTGCGAAGAGAAGAGAGAGAAAAATCTCGAGTCTATGCAGCTTTCCTTTTCTGTCTCTCTCTTTCTCTACTTTTTCCTCTCGTGTTTTCTTTGTTTTTCTCGACCGAATCATCGGAGATCTTCAACCTTTCAGGTTAACCGCGAGAAAGTATTATGGCTGTAGACACGCCTTCCCAAACAGGAAATTAGCTGCCGACAGGCGGTTCGAATTATAAATTTCTAGGGAAAGTCCCGTGTGCAGGAATCCCTTCTTTCGTTTCTTCCGCTACGCGTCTGATTCCATTTTATCGGAAACTTCAAAAGAACCGCCCTCGCCGACCCTCGAAGACGACCATACGGTTCTTCAATCCTGTAAAAAATAGGCGAATTGGATGATATCGATATAAAAATTTATATCGATATAGAATTTTTTCTAAAATTATATTGGCTTTTAAAGTCAGAGATTCATTTACAAAATATTTGAGCTTTCCTTTATTTCATTTTTCTATTTATTTTTTCAATTAATTACATTTTTTAAATCAATTAAATTATATAAATATATTATAATTGATTAATTTTTAACAAAAGGATTAAAAAAAACATTGTAAGTTAGCTTAATTTTTTCCAAACATTTTAATCTTTATAGAACAGTCTATTTAGATAGATACAGATCTGAAAATTTTAATTATAATTTTGCTGGACTGTCAAAATAATTATAAAGATTAAAGCTTATGATAACAATGGTAATACAATACTGTAAAAAATTTTAACATTCTAGCAATCAGTTTGAATGTTTTATTGTATAATCATTTTAACAATCAAAATTTATTTTTAGATTTGTATTAACTTAAATTAAATTTTTAAATATTTTGACAAAACTATTCTTTCAATGTAGAGAAAAAAGAATCGAGTTCGAATTCAGGGTCGAAGGGCAAAGGCTATAGGGCATGACGTTTTGGAACACTGTGTATATCTTTCGCAGGGTAGAAGGATGTCAACGATTCGCCCTGTCAATCCCCGTACACAGGCAAAGGCTGACGATGACGTGAGACTCCTTTTACGCATAGGTAGGAGACTACAAAGTGCACGCGTCAAGCCAGATGTCGGTGGAGCGGCCCGTCTTTATGGCTGTCAAGTTGCACGTAGACGAGACCGACGGACGTGCCGCGAAAAGGAGCATCACGACAACGCGAGCGGAAGGGTAAATGGAATCTAACGTCGACGCAAAGCGTCGGGACGCCCGTCATCACCGTCGTATCGTCTATTTCCTTCTTGACTTGCGTACCGATTGATTCGCGAGAGAAAAAGAATCGGCAAAAAGTAAAATAAAAATCTATCGCAAAAATTGTGCAAGAGACGAAGAAAAATTTTATAATTTACGTAGAAATTTATAATTTAATAAGTAATAATTAATCTATCATGATATTGTAATTTATTATTATCGTATTCCTGCTAATAACAAATGAAAGAAAGAAAATAATTTTTTAAAGAAAGAGAAATGATACATTTAAATGTTTGGAATTGTAATTTATGTATGCTACTTTATATTTGTTTCTAATTGTATTTCAACATTTTATCGATTTAAAAAATTTAGATTTTTACGGATCAAAATACCAAATTTTTAGTATCATAATTTTTAAAATTCTTAGAAAATTCTTGGAATTTTACCAATTTTCGAAAATCTTAATTCTCCCGATTGGGGGGAAATGTGAAATTCTTGGAATTTTAAATAATCTCACAGTGATATGTAAATGACAAATGTGTAATAATAAAGACAATTAATGGCAAAACTGATCACGACGGAAAAAAGGAAGAATGTAAAAGAGGATATGTAATACTTCCGCGAATGTGGGTCACTAAAGAAGAGGAATGAATGGACACAGTGTCTGTTATTTCTACTAAACCAACAATACTGATTCATATCCGTGAACGCCACAATTACAGAAATGCACCTATAACTGTGTGTTGTGATACATAGAAGGATGCGGGGGAAAAAAGTTGCGTTTCAGTAGAGTAACCTCTGCATTTGTGCGACGGATAAACAAAAGCGCGAAAAGAACGATAAGTCTGGGTTCACAATCTCGCCAAAACCGTAAGAAATTGACCAATCATAGTTGAATGCGAGAAAAATAATCGATTGTGATTGGTCAATTTCTTACAACTTTTTAGGGCTTAGGGTCTCTTAAAGCGAGGTGTGAACCCAGACTAAGAAGACTACGCCTTTCTTTGCGAAACTTCTCGCAAAGACGAGAGGAGAGAGGGAGATTCGAAACGTCGTGTGAACCGGATCTCTCGTCACCGCCAGCTGTCAAGCCGACTTGTCGTTTTCTCTCATCTCGTATACAACCACGTATGTGTGATGTTTTCTCCACGGTATACCGTGCGAGACGCAAACCGGCGACATTTTAAACAGTTTTAATTAATCAACGTCGACTCCGATACAATTCAAGGCGGTAAAAAAAAATTTGCATCCATGTCCTGCAAAAATAGTCGAATGGAATTGATAATTATCCTAGTAAATTATAAAAATATTCTTAATTTTTAAAAAGAAATTTCAAAAATTTAAATACATATTATTATTAATCTAAAAATATTAATATTATCTACAGATGTGTAAGATTCTCATATTAACATCTAATTATTAGTATTCTTATAAAAATGATTTTTGACATAAAAAATTATTAAGTTGTTTGTCAATTTAATAAATGATTTTATTGCCTTTTGGTTCTGCTCACAATTGCGCGTTTCAAGATTGAAAAATATACGTAAATAATAATTAATATATTATAAATTATCTTTATTCATATATAATTAAAGAGTTGATATATGATAATTTGGAACGAAAGAATGGAGACTAAAGAGAAAGAAATTAAGTCGGGAACTCGCGGAAAAAAGGCATAGTAGCCGAGCTGAGTACATTTATGGGGACGCGTTTTAGTGGATATAGTATTCATTAGGGAGGTCTATCGCGCGTCATCGAGGTGTCGTAAAAAAGGCTTATCCTGGTTTATACTTAAGAAAAAAACGTCTGCCGATCTATGTTCGTGGGAAGCCGCCATTAAGTATGTGTAAGTATTGATAATTCGGCAGCATTTCACAAAGGAAACTTCTTCTATTTAGTTTTTAAACATTTTTTTCTGAGTTTATTTTTTTTTAATTTCTCGGTTGTCTATTCCTAGATTTTATCAGACAGGATCACAAGCGGTGCAAGAAGACCGATTTCATAACATAAAAGGTTCTCTTAGGTATTTTTTTCTGTAAAAACAATCGTGCAATATGATAAATACATGGCCGTGGGACGACAGTCGTTTGCTTTCAGCAAAGAGACAGATTTCGGAGAAGGACGTGCGTTTTTTGTTTTTTCTTTTTCGTTCCGCTCACGAAAGAGGATCGATCTGTAATATGGTCCGGTCATCGAAGAACCTCAAGAGAACGGTAACGATGTCGACGCATGGAGATAATGTGACGATTGGCTCGTCGCCGTATTATTTTCGCTATCCTAGAGAATCGGTAAAAGCGCAGAACGGTCGAAAAACGTCGAGACAAAACGGTTAGTTTTTCTTTTCACTCTCTTTATAATTCTTCAATTGCATCACGGGTCCATTATTTGCACGCCGAGTGGTTTTCCAATCGATATTTTTAAGTTTCATGCAAAATTCTGTTTTTGTAAAAAAAATCGGCATTGTATTCTTTTTTTAATCTCCTAAATACTTTATAGATTTTGTCTTAGTTGATTAGAGCTAGCTGTTCTTTTGACAACTTCGGAGATTCGCAAGAATTACAAATTTATTTTGAATCTTCGAAGTGCAGGAAGAATGAAGTTTCAAAATCAGCCTGAACTTAAAAAAATTCGCAGTCAACTTCGAAGAATCAAGTTCTTCCAAAACTTCGAATTTTCGTAATTGTCAAAAGGAACAATTCTAATTTTTATCCTTTTTGAAACATAAGTTTTTTCCGTAATTTTTCAGAACACTAATTCGCTCTGATAAAATATCTTTCAATATTCTCCTTGAAGATTTCTTAGTTTATTATACGCATCTATTATATACACAAGAATCTTTCGATCTTTTAAATGATATATTTGACGATCAAAAATTACTTGTTGATTGTTTCGTACAGCGGATGATAAGCCTTCGGTAATTTTAACAATTGCGTTGTCTAAAGGAAGATGCAAATACTGTGTTTACAGTCTTATCGGGATGCTGGTGGTTCTGTTGTGCATCATGATTGGTGGAACGCTGTTCCCATATCCTCTACACGCCTCATGCATTGTTAAATGGTAATCACGCTTTATGTATCGCGTTTCAGAAAAATAAATAATACTTTGACAGAGTTGGGAAGGTTACTTTACAAATTAGGGTATTTAAATTTATACTTAATTTTTAATAATAAAGGGTAACTTATAAGTAATTTGAAAAGTAGCTTTCCCAATCCTCTGTACTTTGAATTCGGACAAGCTTTTTTATGGAATTTTGATTACTAAAGTACAGTTTCCACTAACAGTAAATACTAACTAAAAGTAATATAACATCAATGTTATAACTTCACATCCACCAATTTAACTATTACGCACAACATATATTATATTATTTATGTGTTATTGAATGTAAAATTATAATATTGATGTTATGTGTTACGTTTAGTTGATATTTACTGGATTGTCGCAATTTTCGAAAAACCGAAAATTCCGAAATTATAAGAAATATAATTGCGTGTATAGCTAAATTTCGTCGTTTCTTCGCGAATAATGCCCATTTCCATCAATGCAGATTAACTTTAATCTCGGTTTAATTTGTTTTTCATCTTTTTCTAATTCTAAAAATTAGAGAAAGATTAACAGTAAGTTAAACCGAGATTAAAGTTAATCTGCATTGATGGAAACAGGCATAAGTGACGTACCAAAAGCTATTCGCCGATCATCGAACTTAGCTATCGAAATAACAGGCAAAACGTGGTATTTTTGTGAAAAAGTTCAAAAGAGCTTTTTGGACGAATTTACATTCCACCACAGAGCTGCCGTTACTTTTTTCTCTGAGCGCCGAGAGATCGGATCCCTTTCATCCTACGGCAATAGCTAACGCGAATGATCGTCGCGTCGTTTTTACGAGGACTAAAGCTTTCGAAAAGTTTCTTTTGAAGCGACGTCCACGCCGCTCCCGTCAAGCGTTATATACACAGGGAAACTCAATATCGCCAGCGCGACGTGGAACTCGTATATTTTACTTTGGCTGGGACGACACCGCCCGAAAAATATACGATCCGCGCTTTTCCGACTCCACGGGAACGGACGGCGTCATGTCAGGGGAGTTCACTATTTTATTACTTTCGGTCGTTTCGAGTATCTTTTAAAATTAAAATCAAGTAGATACAAGTAGGAACTTTAGAACCGATACTTCTTATAAAAGAACATGGTACATCTCTAAATTACAAAGAAAGATGAGTGCGTTCAAAAGGAAGAGCTGAGATAAATACAATCGCGGTTTATAAAATCCTAAAGTTAAAACGCATTAAAAATTTAAAAATATACAAAGATGAAACGATTCCTACGGAAATATTTTATCCAACTGAGTCATTTAAATACTTTTTAAAGATAATTACTCTAGGAGATTTGACGATCCGTGCTCGCACGTGATGCAAAAGTTCCGACGCCAGATAACGAATTGGTCTTCTTGGAACACTTGTCGACAGCGTGACGATACTTGTCAGTATACGGTAAGAATATAATCTGATTTTTAAATGCAAATTAACTTTAACTTTTATCTCACGACACAGCTCAAGCTACCTGTAGAGAATAACATAATTAGAGCAACGCACAGGACATCAAAATCGCTCGAAAGGATTGAAATCGTATTCGAGGAGATGAACAATACATGTTTTGCCAAGGTAAACTTTTAATTGAATATAATAATTATTTTATGATAAATAACAAAAGCATAAATAATATTATAATGTGCGTTGAATAATATGAGGCATCTCATTACATTCGCGTTAATGTTTACCCAGCGAGAATGAATTCATCAAATCAACATCGATACGATAATTTCGATGTCTAATTGACGGTCATTTCTCGTTGAGTAATGAAAGCACGAATAATATTACAATATATGGTACGTCAAACAACATGAGGTGTTTCATTACTTCCGCATTAATGTTTACTCAGAAATGATTCATCAAATCAATATCAATACGATGATTTCGATTAAACGTTGATTCGATGTCTAATTGACAGTCATTTCTCACTGAGTAATGATGCGCCCTTTGATAAATTTGATATTAAAGAACGTATTAAATTTTGCCTCTTTAATAATTATCTGTAAAATCCTAAAGTTTAAATTGCCGAATGTTAGACTAATGAAAATATCATCTATATGTAGGCTGCTTCTGTTTCAAGCGGTTGGTTCACAATATTTGATTACGGGACAAATTATTGCAATCTACACAATTTGATTGTGGGAGCTGGTCTCGATAGACACGCGAAATTTCAAGAGCTGACGAATGATGCTGTGTGCACGCAATTTAATATGGCAGTCTGTTGATGAATTACTTGTGGTTTTTCAAAACTTACACATGTAAACTTATATTTCAAAATTTATATATATATAAATTATATATATATATATTATACATATATAAAGTATACTTATATATCGTATAATTATATATATTTAAATGTATATAATATTAATATATAAATTGAGAAATAACTATCAGTTACATAAAAATTGAAAATATTAAAAAAATAATCTTAATAATAAAAATATAATGTATATACGTATGTATATGAAAAAATATATGCATTATGTTTAGATTACACATTAATTCTTCAAAATTTATATATATTTCTGAAACATTCCAACGAGAGTCGGAATAAGTTTGAAAAACCATAAGCTTTTTAATATTTATAATAAAAATTTATATTTATATATTAATTTACAGAGTTTCGTATATAAGTGTTACAAGATTATTTATATCATAAGTTTGTACTTCGATATATCCTTTCTTATAAAATAGTAGATTATACCTCACTATAAATAATAAATATCGCTTACATTAAACACGGAACTATTATAATTATTATTATTATCCGTTATTACGGAAAAGATAAGAGATTACGTATCTTTTTTAAATATGTATTGTACATTTATCGTTGAGAGGAACATATATTTCTATTAACTGATCAGACAAAGTATTTTAAATAAATTATAAATCCTAATTAAACGAAAATAGTTAAAACTTCAATTGTTGAAATAATTCGAACGTTGAAATAAATACGTGCGAAATTAACATTTGTAAAAAGTAAATGTTTATATTTCATTTTAGACCTCTCTAAAGTCAAATTGAATAATTTAAACTGTTTGATTTTGTATATTTTCAGACTCGAATGGTCAAAGCTATTTAGAGTTTGATTTTGAAATTCGTACTCTTTGAACTGCGTTATTGAAAACAATTTATTATTTTAATAGCACAGTTTGTAACTTTGTAGATGCGTTTCAACATAGAAATATATTTGAATCCCAACGATCAAATAATACAAGTCATATAAATTAATTTAATTAAAACGCTTACCTAACATTAAAACACTAAAACATTAAAACACTAAATATACTGAAAATATTAAGCTTAAAGTGATCTTGAGATCACTGTTGTATTATTATCAAAAGAACGTTATTTACAAAATCGCAAAATGTATACAAATAATTTATAACCGTATTTAATTATTCTTCCTAACTAATTATTTTTCTCACGAGTTTTTTTCACGGATTATTTTCTTATTAAAGTCGTACTGATTATCATGATATTTTACATTAAAAAATAAATATTCAACCCCAATTTTTAACAATTATTAGATACACATTACTAACTATTTTACAATTATTAATCCTTTTTCGATTAATCAAGATGATCACTCGTAATAGATGTGCCAGTAGAATGACGGTAACAGTAGTTATATCCGGGTGAAACGAACGCTCGACATCTCCTACCATTTTTCGTTATTCCCATACAAGATAATTTCATCATCGGAGTATTACTGAAAGCATTCATTAGTTATTTTACAATTTTCTTTTTTTTAAAACTATTTTTCTTCTGACTTACAAGTCAGACTTTACTTACTTATTTATTTACCTTCTAGTTCGCGGCAAATCCATGTTATACCGGAAATTCTCTGTGTCATTGAAATCGTTTGTGCTATGATCTCCGAAATAATGATACTGCCGCATTTCGCTATCGATAGAAGAATCACATTCTGTCAAACTTGTCGCTAATTTAGGTTGCAAGTAAATAACGCCCTCATGCTTCTTCCTCGACGGTTGATACGAACAAGAGAGCTCTTCATGGGCATTTAAATTGCGTCCACCCCAAGAAGCGACCGCCTCTAACAAGGCATTAATTTTTCCTGAAAAAATTATCAGATGATGTAATAATCATCACACCATTTCAATCTTAAATAGAAGAAATACCTCTGAAATAATTTATATGCGAAATGCTGAGATAGTAAAGTTTCTGCACTGTACTTATTAATCTTGTATGCAACTGCATTTTTGGCATGGAATCAGAATTCGATAAAGATGTATTATCGTGTACAATTCCATTCGAATAGCCTTTTTGTTGATGAATCAGCTTAATTAACTCTGTCTTTGCTTCCGGGACGTTTGGTCCGATTATACGTTGTATTCCGATCATTATAAAATGCACTGCGTTAAAGAAATAAATGTCAATGCAATACACGTATCCATATGCATTACACGATTATACAATTGGGCGCGTTCAGCGGATTCAACAGTTGAGTGAGCGCTCGTTGTTATTGGTGTATTCTTTTAGATCATCCAATCAAAATTTTGGATCTGGAAGAATACACTAATAATAGCGAGCGCTCACTCAACTGTTGAGTCCGCTGAATGAGCCCACTGTCCCGTTTTTTATACGTCTATTAAGCTGACACAGTCACTGCAGCACAATCGAATAAAACTTACACAGAAATTTAGTGCTTTTTTGTTGCTTACTTCCCGAATTTGTTGCTCCATCCTCGAACCTTGAAAAACCATCCCTAGCTACCCAGAGTCAGCACACCACCTACAAACTGTTAATTCTTGAAATATCTCGATTGATTACGATTCTATGATTTTGTTGCTCGCGATTTCCGACAATTACGATTTTGTTGCTCCACCCCCCGAACCTTGAAAAATCACCCTTATGCCTGTTTCCATCAATGTAAATTAACTTTAATCTCGGTTTAACTTAATGTTCATCTTTTTTTAATTTTTAAAATTAGAAAAAGACGAAGAGCAAATTGAACCGAGATTAAAGTTAATCTATATTAGTGAAAATGGGCATTAGCAACCCAGAGTCAGCACACCACTTATAAACTGTCAATTCTCGAAATATCTCGTTCGATTACGGTTATATCCGGGTGAAACGAACGATCGACATCTCCTATCATTTCTCGTTATTCCCATACAAGATAATTTCATCATCGGAGTACCTATTACTAAAAGCATTCCTTAGTTATTTTACGATTTCCTTTTTTTTTAATAAGTTTTCGTCTGACTTACGAGTTATTTATTTACCTTCTGGTTCGCGGCAAATCCATGTTATACCGGAAGTCAGCACCCAGAGTCAGCACACCACTTATAAACTGTCAATTCTCGAAATATCTCGATCGATTACAGTTCTCTGATTTTGTTACTCGCGATTCCCTACGAATCCGATTTTGTTGCTAACTCTGACATAAGAAAAGCAATTAGTTCATCTCGCTCGGCGCCCTCGCAGGATACTTTACTCTCTAATTGCTTAAAGAATTTTTTACCCCAATATTTTTAGTACCAAACTGTACTTGTAACATATACTCTCGAAATATACCCATTTTTGATTTTGTTACCAATTCTGTAGGCCTATTCTGTAACTTTTTAACGACATTTTTACTAGATAGGGATATCATTGCGTGTAGGTATTTCACATAGTGAAAAAGCTGCGCAATGACAGTATAACGATACCGAACTGTCGATAGACGTATACAGAATATGGGCCCTGATATGAAAAACAATTAGTTTATCCGGATCGGTGTTCGCGTCATATAACTTTATTCCCGTACTGAGGGTGCGTTTCGATATGCACTGCCAGCACTAACAACATGACGTCATAAAGCAATGCTGCGAAACCGTTCCAAAATTGATAATCCTACTTTTATGCTTAATTGTAGCTGCTATAACGAAATGGCATTCATAATACTGCCAGTGCTGATAGAATGCTGATATCGAAACGATGGCTGCAAACTTGTTATATTGTCGAAATTAGCGAAGCATTTAATTTTAATAGATTCAGATAGTAAATGGCTGCGTTCAGTAGAGAAAGCAGCTTTTCAACTGTTGTAAAATTCTTTAATATGATTGGTCTTGCTTATTTCCTTATTACATCTAAATGTATAAGCCAATCATATTCAAGAAATACAACAGTTGCATAGCTGCTTTTTCTGCTGAACGCAGCCAATGGGTGCATCCAGAAGCACAACTGCTCACTGAGCGCTCAGTGAGCTCTTGTATCTGTTTGGTTTATATTTTTAGATCTAATAGAATATGCCAATCAGATAAAAAAGCTCACTGAGCGCTCAGTAAGCGGTCGTGCTTCTGAATGCACCCAATGTTCAGACAGCGAAGAAGAAATTGAATCGTTATTGGTAATATAATAGGAAATATCCCATTGTAATACCTATTACTACTAATCCATAATAGTAAAATCCCTATAGAAAATTATTAGATATTACTTCGCGTAGAAAACTATTGCGGATGAGGATTTACCGATTCGAAACGCCCATCGAAAACTATTGATAACTGTAGGAAAATTCATATAATAAAAATATTGGAAACTATTAATCAAGAATAGTAAAATTCTTATAAGAAATTATTATTACTACACATAGAAAATTATTGCGGATGGGGATTTACCGATTCAAAACGCTCAATAAAAACTATAGAATTTTTCTTAGTAGTTTTCTATAGAAAATTTTAAGCAGGGAATGACTTTGTACGAGAAATCATGAGAAATGTCTAATGCCACATGCTCTTCTAAGGACGCCGCCATGTTTCTATTCTGCGAATACCTCACCTCGTGAGCTGCAGTAATGTAAGCAGGAAATGACGACAAAATCTATGACGTCGTATCCCTGCTTAAAATTTTCTATAAAAAGCTATAGGAACATATAGAGAGTTTGTATAGGTATTTATAGTTTTTAATAGTTTCTATAGTAGCGCACGAGAGCGACTATAGAAGCTCTACAGTTATCAATAAGATTCTATGAGTATAATAATAGAAAACTATTGCGGATTGGGATTTACCGATTCAAAACGCTCATTAAAAACTATAGAATTTTCTTAATAGTTTTCTATAGAAAATTTTAAGCAGGATACGTATAACGATCCGTCGGGCTGCGCAGAATAAAAGGAACAGGGAACAGAGAATAAGAATTTCAACCTATCAGAAATCATGTGCTATGGAATATACACTGTTTATTCCACAGTATATGATTTCTGATAGGTTGAAATTCTTATTCTTTGTTTTTCCTTTTATTCTACGTAGCCCCTCAAAGTTTACTGCAATGTATATCAAAACGGCATTCGCAGTGCTGCCAGTGCATATCGGAACGCACCCTGAATATTTTTCATGCGTCAGACTTAGCAACAAAATCGAAAATGGGTATATTTTGATTGTATATTTAGTGGCTGCCTGGCCAGTAATCAAGAAGAAGAAGAAGTTTGATTGTATATGTTACGAGGAACGTCATGTTATCAAAATCATTAGGGCAATAAATTGTTTTAACATGATTTACAAGATCTTAATGCACTTATTGTTTTTCATGTGTTATAGTTAGCGACGAATGCGAATATCGATATATTTCGATAGTGTATGGTGTTTAGAACAATTTGAATTGACAGTTTGTAGGTGGTATGCTGACTCTGGGTGGCTAGGGGTGGTTTTTCAAGTTTCGGGGGTGGAGCAACAGAATCGTAATCGTCGGAAATCGCGAGCAACAAAATCAGAGAACCATAATCAGTCGAGATATTTCGAGAATTGACAGTTTATAGGTGGTGTGCTGACGCGGAGTCGCTAAGGGTGGTTTTCGAGGGTTGGGGATGGAGCAACAAATTCGAGAAGTGAGCAACTAATTAGCAACTAATTAGCACAAAAGAATATTTATTATTACTTTTTTTATTTTTTTTTAATGGCTATACTAACTTTATTCTTAAGCTAGCACAGCCATGATTTTCTCGAAATTAGCTGGAGAAACAAAATCGGGAATAGAGCAACAAATTAGCAAAAAAAAAGCACTAAATTTCTGTGTAAGTTTTGTTTGAAAACTGTGTTTTATTCGATTGTGCTGAAGTGGCTATGTCATCTTAATAAACGTGTTTCTTTTTCTTATTTTTACAGAGACATCTTATCATAAAGTTTAATAACTTACTTGCGGTGATCAAGAATATTAACACCGTTATAGATGTAAAATCTAAACAAGCCCCCATGCCATGTTTCAAGTAGGTGAAAAGATTCGCTGGTACAATGCCCATGATAGTAGCTCTGGTTAAAAAAGGTGCTTGTAAAAATGCAGCGACTATCATCGCCACTAATAAATACAAAACATGTAAAACTGTGCGATATGCTCTTTGTATTTGTTCACCTAAAAATACAAAAATAAATATGGACATATTGTATTTTTAACATATTCTGATTTATCTTAGTTTCTTTTTTTTTCAAACAAAACTTTCTAACCTAATATGATTATATGTAATGTAATTAATTTAACAAAATTATGAAATAGTTTTGAACTGAGTTATTTTTTTATAAAACAAATATTTTATATATCATACCAGAATCACCGATATAAGTAGTAATCCATCCCAATTTTTGATTTACTTCGGTGCTCATTGTATTAGTGAGATTCCAAATGTACTGGACAGTATCATTAATTTGCGTAAGCATCTGCATCGTTTGTTCGTATTGATGGATGGTTTCCTCATGTTGTTGTAACAAATGATTAGTGTTATGTTCGATTTTCTCCCAGATCATTTGTGCTTGTTCCTGTATGCTAAACAAATCCTGCAATACTTCTTTATGATTTTCTCCACGTTCGACAGCCTGTTGTTCCATATCTTTATGAGCCTTTTCTGAAGAACATATTAAACATATTCAGAATTTTTACGTATAATCGTAAAAAATCGTATAATTGTATAAAAAAAACCACGTATAAAAAGATTTACTAACCTAATTTGTTTTTTATTTCTTCCGTCATTGCAGCAAGCTGAGCATGGCCAGATTGTATTAACGCTTTTTCATTATACAACTTTCTTAGGTTTTTTGTTACAAGATTTTGAGCTGTTGCCTGAGCATCCTTCAAGTTTTCTTGTTGTGATAAAAGTAACTTGTTTTTTTCAGTCAATGATAATAGAGCTTCTGTTGTTTGTTCTTCCAGACGATCTTGGCCTTCCTATTTAATACAATTAATATAATGCCTTAATTTAAAGTTAGGAGCAAATTAAGAAATTTACTGAAGAAACATAATTACCTTCAAGGAACTCAGTGTCTTGATTTGAGAATGCGCAGACTGCATCAGCTTATTGACAGTCAACTCTGTAAGAGCACGGAATTGTGTATTTCGAGCTGCATAACAAATTGCCCTTGCTCTGTTACTTATTAAGTGATACGCATTCCACATATCAGCATCCATGTCAGTTGTGCATTGCTTAAGAGACTAAAAAAGATTAAAAAATCATGCTTTATACTTACACTGACTTACACAACAAAGTTACAAAATTATATTCTGTCATATGCATATATTTTTTCAAAACTGCACGCTCTTTTTGGCACTATTCATTAATTATTATTTATATTTCTAATTTTTTAAATTAAAATCAAGCTTATTGTGTATGTGATATTAAAATTTGCATAAATCAAACATCAGCACATCATTCAAACATCAGTACAACATACGCGACACTAGACAACTGAAACCATAAGCTTTGGGGAGATCCATAAAAGTAAAGGGAGGGGGAAATGTGCAGGTTTAAACAGGCATGGAAGTTACCCCCTCAAACTGTGAAGGGTTCTGATATTCTGCAGCATAAGCACATACATATCCTGTTTTCGTACTGACAGTGTAAGTCAATCACTCTTGTCATTAACAAAAATAATAAATCGATAAATTTTAATAAATTATTAGGCATGTGAGAGCATCAAACACACATTAAAAGCCATAGAAATATATAATAAATATAAAATTCCCTTTATAATATTATACATATATATATATATATGTATATATAAAAATTTTATACGATAATAAAATGTAGAAGAGAATTTTGACAAATCGTAATGGAGATAATAAAACCTAGACAATCTAAACATTATTTTATCACGACAGTTATGACATTTTTCTGACATTGACATCAATATCGACAATAATATCTGCTTGCTACCTGGAAAGTTTTTTTTTTTTTTTTTGCAAAAACGCCGTGTTTTATAAAATACGTACCATTTCTTCAGTGCAGGGAAACATCTTCCTGCCTTCAACTGCTGATTGGCAGTTAAGGAGATTGACACCCAGCTTTGCCAGTTCCTCCTCTGACATGTCGGAGCATGAGGTTTTAATCTTCATGATGACCTTGTGCTGACAAATCTCTAATGGGGAAGAAAGCTGGATGTCAGTGAACTTGGAAGCTTCTTGGAGAAATTTCTCATCTTCTGTCATCGATTCATAAGGAATTGAGATCAGAGGTACACCATCGGCAACCAGGACATTCGAATCTGTTTTCGTTTTCCACAGCCAATCCAACATAAATGTTCTAACAATGTTACAATTAAATAACAAAATTAATGTTATCAGGAGAAGTCTATACTCCATTTTGCACCTTATTGATCTGAAATAAGAATCAAGAACAGTTGATTGATTGATGGAATATAACCAAGATTGAACAAAATTTACTGCCAATGAAAATCTGTAGTTTATGTTATATTCACTATAATTTTCAGTACTGGTAGTAAATTTTGAAAGCCTTGGATAACTTTCGAGTCTTGCATTAGCTCTTAATATATGTGATTAAATCATTCGTGTCCTGCATATTTCTTTTATTTTTCAAGAAACTAGGAGCACATCAAGTAATTAATTAGAACATTTATATATAGTTTTTAAAAACACACAACCATATATATTTTCTGAAGATGTTAAAATATATGTAAGAATTACTTATAATAATTCTGCTATATTTATTATTAAAATGATGAAAATTAACGAATGATTCATCATGTGTACTAAGAGTTAATCAACACTGAAAGACATAATAATTACCTAAAACTATCGACGAGATTTGATGATAATCGAGGTAAATAAATAATGCACGATCTGTTCCTGTCGAAGAGTGATATTACAAAATTGCATTACTAAAAATAGATAGCTGTCTGCACCGTTTTCCTCGTCGTGCGGTTTCACCGACAACGCGCCGACGTAGAGAAAATCGTGACACGAGTTCCTTTCCGGGACAAGCGAGCAACAATGGGTTTATCCGTTTCGCAAATTCAAACGTGATGATAAACACTTTTTCATGTATTTCGTCCGTGTACTCCAACGGCAGTGCTATTCAAAATGTGCAAATGGCGGTCAAGGACGGAGCCACGCGATCTCGTTCGTCGTATCGTACTTTCCTCACTCCCGGCTTGTCGTCGCGCAACCACCGCGAGATTTGAGTTTTATTCGTTTTGATTCCACCGCGAAAGGAGACTGAAAGGTCTTTGAAGAATCTACGATGAAATCGTCAAAAACTATCGTTGCACCTTTCAAGCGAGAAACACCAGAGCGGACTGCAGTCAGAGTCAGGCAGTTACGAGCGCGAATGCGGCAACAAGTGTTCTACCATGTTCCATCGAACTTTTGAAAATAACCAATCGTGTGGTGCGCACGCTTGTTCTGAATCAGGGAACAAGTGGTCCGTTTCCTGTTCCTGCACTAGACTGAACTAGAACTTTCTCTCTAGAGCTTTCTATCAGGGTTGGATAAGTTAATGTTTCTTTTTTAACTGAATAAAGTTAAAGTTAATGGCTTTTTCAAAATTAATAAAGTTAAGTTAAAAGTTGAAAAAATAAAAAATTAATTTAACGTTAGTTAAGTTAATATTGAATTTATTCAAGTTGAAAAAAAAGTTAATTTCGAAAAAAATTATTTTTTAGATCAAAATGTCCTAATTTTTCTTAAAATGAGATTAAATAATTACAGTATAGATTATTAGGTTTATTTTTTAATAAGTCTTAAACCATAAGAAATTGATCAATTCAATTCGAATACAAGAAGAATATTTGACTATAATTACTCAATTTCTTATGATTTAAGGCTTAAAACACTTTGTAAATTCGGATTAAAGTTTATAAGGCATAACCGCATAAGCCAATTAGAGGGCTGTATTAGCATCTTAAGAAATTACTTAAGATGGTCTTAATGGGCCTTCTACAAAAGCCATAAATCGGAAGTAAGAAACTAAAAATTGACGACTGTGATTGGTCCATTTCTAGCTTATGACTTATGATTTGTGACTTACGGTTTATTGTAGAAGGCCCATAAGAATTGACTATGAATACCGGCCTTAGACTAGATTCAGACTATGGATTCCGGCCTTTTTAAAACTTTTAACGTTTTTAATTAGTTACTACCCAACCCTGCTTTCTACAAATATCAAACATATACCTATCTCACTTTAAGTTCTAAAAATGAATACTAGTTCAGTCACAGAAAACAAACCTAAGGAGTCGAGAATTCACAAACTGCAAATTAAGTACTTTATTTTCATTTTAACACACATAAATATACACACACACACACACACACACACATATACACGAAACGCACTTGTATGGTATCATATTTCACTCGGTGGTATCTTCGATGATCGATGATATTGCGTCATAGCCTCTTCTTCATTTTTTCTCCGGCACAACCTCGCTGATGCCGTACATACCAGCTAACAAGCGCCCATGCGATGGAAGTACTGGTTCCTTGGGTGGTAAATATGGTCCTTTCTCACCCATATATACGTATCTTTGGAATTTGTTAAGAAAAATTATGCAAAATTATCGAAGAAAAAAGAGAGTCGTAAAGAAGATGAACTGCTTTTTCTGTTATGTTCCAACATAATTATATTATTACATTAAGTGTATATTTTATATATACATATATGCACAATTATAATAATATTAATAACATTAAAAGTATATTATTACAATAAAAACGTTTAATAAATTATTTATATTTATTTTCATTAATATACATTAACTTTAATTTACTCTTTATCTTTTTCTAATTTTAAGAGAATTAGAAAGAATAAAATAATTCTTAAAATTAAAACAAAAATAAAGAATAAATTAAATCAAAATTAACCTACAATGAAATAGACTTATGTCATATTAATTTGTTTAAATTTATTTTTTATCTTTATTTAATTTTTAGAACTAAGGAAAGATAAAAAGTAAGCTAAACCAAGGTTAGAGTTAAACTGCATTTACAGAAACGGGCATTAGTTCTAAGAATTAGAAAAAGAGTAAACCAAGATTCAAATTAATCTGCATAGAAACAAACATTATACAGCCTTGCATTGCATTCGTATTTAAAATATATAAATATGTATACAAAGTTTTATTATAAAAGGATACGGCAATCTTAAGATCCAATATGCACTTTGGGAAAGTTTGATCGGCTCCTCACAACCAGTAACGAATATCGGGCAAGGTGGAGGACCAGGTTGAACCCGAGGGTTCAACGTGACATGCACTGGCGCTTTAGGTGTCACCACATGAATTCTCATTAGTTGAGCGATTAAGGGTTTAATTTGCCTAAAAAAATGAAGAGAAAAAGAAATATATACTTGTGCGTTAAACGGGTTTACATATGCGAATATTGTCATTAAATCGAGTATGATCGAATTCTACAAACCTACAAGGGCAAGGAAAGTACAGAGGCATATCAGCTGTACTGGACGTCACCTTGTTGCCACTGTCTTTCACTATACCGTTTCCAGTTGCCTTTAGTACCTTATCGGGTGCTGACGCCATAAAGCGATGTCCACGCGGACACTCGTATTCCACTCCGACAAATATTTTCACCACAAATTCTTTGCCTCCCTTCGATTTACGACCACGTATGGCGTTCATATTCTGGAAATTCTTGCCTCCTCGTGGGCAATAACCTCCGTGATCGCCCACTAATGGCCACAGTGGATTTCGTTCTTTTTGATGTTCCAGTCTATAATGGATATTTATTTTTCTTGTTCCCGTTTCCACCAATATAGATTAATTTTAATGTCGGTGTTCAACTTATTTTTCATGTTTTTCTAATTCTTAGAATTAGAAAAAGATGAAGAGAGAGAGTAACTTAAATAGATATTTAACTTAATCCATATTAATAGAATATTAAAAAATTTTTCCGTAAAAAACCAGTATACGTAGAAACTACAAAACTTTCTTCTCACCTAACAGTCACGTCCCATGGTAGTAAAAACGCGGAGGTAGGGAATACTCCGATCTGATGTTGCAGTCCTAAATTGTGAGAATAAAGACTACTCGGTCCAAGGCATACCAAAGACCAACTAGAGAATTGCGGCAGCAAACCGGCTGGTGATTCAGTGTGTAACATTCCAGGTAGATATTCTGTCGTCGATGGCTGTCTGACCAAAGATTTGTCTGTAAAATGCATATATCAGCATAAATTTCTAATTAAATACTTGAACTCATATTAAGCAGAATGAGAGGTCACAAAGTAACGTTTGATGAATGACGTTAAAATAAATCATAATTAATTACAAAATGACTTTTAGTAATTATTTTTGAAACCATTTTGATGTCATTTTGATGTCACGATGACTTGTGTTTTACTTAAGATACTTCTGTAGTGAGATGAAATACCTTTAGAGTTTTCTGCGTCGCTGTCAACGACTTCTATAACAACTTTGTGCGAATCACTTGGCGTCAGACTTGTTTTGCTGCTTAATCTCGGAATATCTCCTTCTATTGGGTCGCTTGTTGCTGACGATTGACCACCGCTACCATAATCTGTATTTTCATCTGCAATATGTTTAGATGTTTATATATTCGATAAAAGAATATTTATTTTATCGACGCTATTACTCGCCATTTAAAGTATCGGCTCCTAAACTGCAAGCTTGCGTATCTTGTGGTGTAGAAGATCCGTTGCGACTGAAGGAATCATAACGTTTTGTTGCTGAAAATAACTGCGCTGCTCTGTAGATGAAGAAAAACAAGAAAGTAGATTAGTACTACCAGGAAGAAATCTCTTACAATGCGAAAGCTATACCTGTAATTATGTGTACTGGGTTGAAACACGGGGAACTGTATGCTTTCTAGTTGTGCGCAACCACATTGTTTCGCTAACATTTGAAAATAGTCATGATTCGCTTGTCTCAGACTGAACGGATCTTCTCTCGAGCCTTGAACTCTGCCACAATTGCAAGCGCACACGTATCTGACGCCACTACAATGCTCTCTAACAGGTAATTCACTATGGATGAAAATAAAGGGAATTGATATTGTAGATATAATGCACACATATAAATAAGTAATAATTTATTACATATAAGAAAGTATACCTGTCGTCCTCTCTGGGCTCGGTTTGCTCTCCGCCTCCCGCACCTTCGCTACCACCTCTATGAACGGGATTCGTACAAGGATGACCGGTAAGTGATAACACTTCGCACATTTGTCGACCAGCTCGCCAATGTTTGTCACATTCAGCCTGTAATTTCTCACTGAATTCCTCAAACAATGGACCGCGGGCATGCATCTCAAAGACTGCCATTGCATGTGCTAACTTCGATTCGTGATATGCTCTAAAAAGTAAAAGAGATTTTAGAACATGATGTAGACATCGCGATCATTACAAATAATTTTACCTTGTATAATGTTGCGGTAAGTTCTCTTGATACGCTTGTAAAGCTCTCGGTAGTACTTTACTGCATCGGCTTTTACTAAATTTCACGTCAGTATCTAATAAATTATGAAGCGTTAACAGTTCCTTATCTGTTCCATGCATAAAATAATCAAAAACTTTATTTGCTACTTGGCAAAATATGTTTAAAGTAGGTATCTGAAAAGTATCAATCAGCTTTAGGAGTTGTTTATTGCCAAACATTGTTTTAATACTAATATTATTTAATAAATATTATTTTCAGTTACACAGCATTAGAGAGAATAACTCTATTTATTTTATAATTTACCTCAAAATGGGCCGGTGTAGAATGTCGACTGACATTGTCATCAAATCCTCTTGCAAAAGCCAGATTTATATGTTGTTGCAAAAATGATTTAAACAAGTGAGTTTCTGTAAATGCAAATAATTGTAAAATATATATATATATACATTATGATAGGGTTTGAATTTAGATTACTGAGGCTTCTCGACGCTGTGCCACTGGAACTAGTTTTACAACTTTGTATTAATTTTCTCGCCATGTAGCCCAACATGTCCCTTGAGTCGGTACTTCCGGTATGCACGTACACAAATTCCTGATTAGCTGGTATCGCAAACAAGGAATTTGAGCTATCAACAAAGAAGGTAATTTCAATGTTCAGCTGAATTTGTTTTAAGCTCAATTATTGTGCGTACGCGTGCGTTACTTTAATTTTAAGCAAGATTTAAAACACACGCACACACATTCTCTCTCTCTCTCTCTCTCTCTCTCTCTCTCTCTCTCTCTCTCCCCCCCCCTCTCTCTCTCTCTCTTTCTCTCTCGAGCCAAAGAGAGCTAGAGAAAAGAGTTTTAAGTCTTGCTAAAAGCCAAAGTAACACTGGAATAATCAGACTTTAAAGAGAGCATATATTAATTTTATACCTGATATTTGTAACAATTCTATTTTTCCTTAATACATGATAAATTTGATCCTCAAGAGAATGTTCCAATTTTTTTATATTAGTTTCATTGTCTGGATTCTGAAATACCGCAGGACAGGTTTCAAAATAAAATAACACCCGTGGTGAACAGGGCCTGGCATTTGAAATCCAATCCTTGGATAGACTATGAATGCAACTTAACACATCAGAAAGTTGCGGAGAAATCTTTTGTCTATTACAAATACATTGTAATCATTATTTTATTGAAATAAAAATTAATTTTTGTCTATATATTTTATTAATAGAAATAAAACATTTAATTTGATCAAAAATAAGTTTGATGCTAACCTGACTATGTCCATAGCACGAAATAAATGTACATAACTGTAATCAAAGGTGTGTGTTGGATGAGTAAGCACCATTACGTGAGATATATGAAACAGAACCAGGAGTGCTCTTGCATATTTATCTTTCATGTGTGCCCAAACACTGAGAAAGTCCTTGCAATCCTGCTTTTCCGTGAACTTATCATATTCAGCTAGAACTGTATGAGCATCCAGGAATCCTCTTAAATGCAAGCAAACTGTCTTTTCTTTAGGATTATAATATCCTTCAATTTCACACTGAAGAAAGATAAGTCAGGATATTATTTGTTAGAAAGTGTGTAAAAAGTTAAAGAAGATATCTTACCCCGGACTGTTGATCTATCTCTGGTTCATCCAGGAGGTTCAACTGAAGTATGGAACTCAGCATATCTGCCTTGCATCCTTTTGCTCGATACTGAGACTTACCGAACACCGAGACAATTACCACTTTCTTGTCGGCTTGTGTAAAACTAAAAAAATAAAGAGGTCAACAGACAACCTCTTCCTTTCCTTCAAGTAAATTTTATTAGATTAATGCTATCTGAGAGATATTCATCTAAAATCTATTCGATCTTAGATTCGCTTTAACAAAATGTTTCTCTTTACACATAATTCTATATACCTGTCCACATCACATGGGAGTTTGAATTTATGCGGACGCATTATAAATTGTAAGCTTATTTACATTTACATACGAACAATGTAATTGTACTAAGCAAATAGGTTAGGTTTCACATTACGCATGACATGACACTGGATAAGTAATGGAGTAGTATATTGTGGAAAGTGGAATGTGGAGTCTGTCAGTCTCTAGATACACAACTTTTTTTAGGAATAATTGTGTGTGTATGTGTGTGTGAATATATATAGGAAGAAAGAAAATCTTTTCTCACTCATTCATGATAAATTTGATAAATTCAATGCTACTTGCTTCAGAATTCAAATATGGAAAAATAAAAGTTATATACATATATAATATATAATAATATATTACATATATGTACATACATACATATTATTATGTATGTATACCTAAACTTTTGTGTGTATTATACGATATATTATATAATTGTATATATTTTATTCGGTTGAGCTATCTTACCTCTAATTTTGTAAAAAGAATCATTCGAAGTGTTTTGTAATATGTAAATTTTATATTGTCACTTTTTATATGATTATGCAAAAATATTATTATAAAGATATTTTTTAAATAAATAATAAACAATTTATTGTAAAAAGAACGCGTTTTTAGTTGTTGAAACGAGCACAACCATCTGTAATTCCAAATGTAATTTTAGTTAATGTTTTCTTCTTTCTAGAAATATACATATATAGATTTGAATCTCGCGGGACTTTCCGTCGCGTTATAAACCGAGAAGCCTGAAAGCGGCCATGCCCGGGATTTAGCTACAACTTTAAAGCGGGGAGCACAGACTTTTGCATAACGCATAAAGCATGTGCATAAGGAATTTCATTGTCCCATTTTCTTATGCATGAGTCAATGGACCAATCAAATTCTTTGTGTATATGGTTTATGCGTTATGCAAAAGTCTGTGCTCCCCGCTTTATTTTGAAGCTCCTCTATGTCCACAAAACGTGGACATTGAACTATGTAGCCAATGTCCACGATCGTGTCGGTAATGTCCACAATCGTGTCAGTAATGTTCACGATTTTTGGTTCGAATCTTCCCTATATCTATGATTTTTTTGGTTCGAATCTTCCCTATAAATTATTTTAAAAATTCGAACATTTTTCAGTTTTGACATTCACTATTGTAATTTTGTTAATTTGAAATTATCTCAACTTTAACATCACATTATTATTCAACAAACCGAAAAATCCTTAAGTTTAAATATAAAATATTTGGTAGATTTTTTAATGATATATGTAAGTAGCAATTTTGTCACAATGATAGGCTTTGTAACAAGTGCATTCTATTTGGCGATGCAAGTTGACATAAGAATTATTTTAGCTTCCTTGACATTAGCAGAAAAATCTAAGAGGCAATGCCGGCTATTTCCCTATTACCGTCAAAACCGCTTATACACTTGTACATTCATTTATGGTTTGAGAAAAACTACTTAGCTACATTTATTTTCTAATCCTATCAAGACAGGGGGAAATCATATAGCAGAA
>NW_017280157.1:0-26359 GCF_001594065.2 Cyphomyrmex costatus
TTTTAATATTTTATTATGATATATGTACGGCATATTGTATTTTGTTCAATTTTTTATACATGTCTATAGTTTTATGTTGTAACTTGCATCCGTATACGTTTATATACATATTATTAATGCACATATTGCTAAAATATTGTAATATATTGTTAAGTGCGATTGGTTGTATGTATGATGCTGTGGATAATGAAAATGCTATGCATCACATTTTTTAACCACACCGGGTATTCAATATTTGTATATCCGACAGTCCGCAGTCTGTAAAGTGAGACGGGAAAATGTGTTGCATTATATTTTTAGTAAAAGAAAAATAAAATGAAATTAGCGTGAACTAATTGTAACTTTTGCAGTAATATTTAAAAAATGTATGAAAAATATATATTTATTACATAAATATTAATAAAATTAAAAGAATTTTTAATAATATTAGACAAAATTGTGTCAAGAGAGTTTCTGAGCATTGTGTTAACTAATGTTATTAACATTATTTAAGATTGCATTATTTTAGATTGAGAAACGGTATATTTCTCTATCTTAAGTAATGCCAACTTGAATAATGTTAATAACATTAATTAACACATCGCTCAGGAACTTACTAGTATAACCGTTTATATTCATATTGTTATGCACGTTTTGGTTTGAATATCCCCACTACTGGTCACTTGACTCTTAAGAGGCCTAGAAAAAATCGTGGACATAGGGAAGATTCGAACCAAAAATCTTGGACATTACCTACACGATCGTGGACATTGGCTACATAGTTCAATGTCCACGTTTTGTGGACAAAGAGGCGCTTCAAAATAAAGTAACAGCTAAATCCCGAGCATGGCCGCTCTCAGGCTTCTCTCTGGAATAACACAATTTGAACTTATCAGAAATCGGATACACCGGAATACCCAGATTTTGATAGGTTATTCCTATCACTATCGCTATTCCCTCGAATTGTGTCGGATGCGCCTCCGAAACGGCGCGCATGCGCTAGAAAAGGCGGCCCCGGTCCCCGCTGGCAACGAACGACTTGTACCGGTACATCGTGTTGTACATATACGCGCGCATTGCGACGAGCCGGAATAAAAAATTTACGTGTTTTGCCAGTCAGTCATCGGCATCTCGGCCGCTACAAGTAGAGAGTCGTTTTCTCACGATTAATTTGGTGCGACTTTGGGAAAGGAGGTGAGAATCCAGGTAATGGCGTGTCGCGCAGCGAGCATCCTTCCGGCGAGCATTCTTCCGGTACAGGGTAAAAGCGGCGGCAATAGCCAGCGGCTGATCGCTGGACACAGCAGTAGCTGAGTGGAAAACACGGCGAGCGCCCACCATATTGCACAAGGACAACCGGCCCGGTGAAGATGTTCGTCTGCGGTAGAATCGTCGGCCAACTGCCCGCCAGGCTCACACATGTGAATCATCTGTATCGACCTGTAAAATACGCCGGTGAGTGTCGGCTATCTGAGTGATTCCTCTCCTCTTTCCTCGGGTTCTTTCCTCGTTCTGAGTTGTGCCTGCTCTGGATATTGATTTGAAAAAATGATCTCGTTTCCCCGCTTGTTTTACAATTTCATTTTGTCATTTTTCCTACACATTTTCTATACTCTGATTGCGTAAGCCTCCGAGAGATTATTGTACGATTTGGATTAACGGGACTGTGTTTACAATCTCTCTCTTCCATGTGGCGTGTGTGCTCTGAAATAAGCAGCGAATAACATAACCTGGAGACACACTTGCTTTTAATTTTGTTAAGTTATATCAAGTTACACACATTATTAATAACTTGAAATGTAAAGATATTCCCGCGTGTTTCAAGAAAATTGCAATAAATGTTTCTTGATAAAATACTTGATATTTTTTATGTTTCTTGTTGATTTTGAAATATAATACATTTTATGTATCTAGCATTTTATTGCATCATTCATATTGCTGTCCAGCTGTTTTCTGCCAGTAAAGTGATGTTATTTTTTGGAATCAGAGACAACATTTCTATACTGACAGAAAGTAGCTGAACAATAATATAAATAATATGCAATAAAATGTTACATATAAGATACATTGTCAATGACTTTAATAATATTCCCTTGTTTTTAATAGTCTGTTGATAACTTACAAAACATTTACAGGAATTGTAAATATTAATAACTTACGCCATAGTAGCGATGCAAGCAATAAAAAGCCACATAAGCCATCAGGTACCACTATCAAACCAGAAGAATGTGTGCCTGAATCTAGATATCTCAAGTCACAAAAAACAATTCCTGCCTGTGAGACAGGAGCATCTTGTCCGGCACCACAAGAAAGTTGCAAACCAAACAGCATGCAGAATCAACCAAATGGAAAAGGCTCAGATTTTAGCAAAAATGGAAAATATCAATTCCGCTACTGGCACCTAGTTGCTGCCTTAATTGTGACAGGAGTTGCATATAAGGTATTACAATGTACGACAATTTTTATTTGATTAAGAACAATGATTAATTCATTTTTGTTATTGTAACATTTTTAACAGATATCTTCATCTTTTTTGAAAGATGATAAAACAGATCAATCGAAAGGCCAAAGTAAACGTAAGTTAAATGAAATTGTTTGCTGGAATATTAAAAATGTTAAAGATATTGTTATTTGTACTATCCTGTACTTTTAGAAAAGAAAGAAGGAAGAAGGCATTCAAGATCTAAAAACAAAGTAAAAGTTCCAGCAGATTCCAAATTAATCCCCAAAGAGGTTCCTTATCTATTAATAGGCGGAGGAACAGCTGCGTTTTCAGCATTTAGATCAATTAAATCTAGAGATCCCAAAGCTAAGGTATGACATATATCAATTAGATTTTTTTTCTTATTCGTGTACATAAGGATTTTCTTCCAGGTTTTAGTTATAGCCCAAGAGGAAGAATTTCCATATATGAGACCACCATTATCAAAAGAACTTTGGTATAACACAGATAGAGATACTACTGCACAATTACGTTTTAATCAATGGAATGGGACTCAGAGAAGGTAAACTTTCCAAGTTTAAACATACAACAAATAATGCCAGTACAATTATCTTTTTACTTGCATACAGAATGTTTGTATTTATTTTATAGTATATTCTATGAGCCACGAGAGTTTTATTCAAATGTTACTCATCTTATTGAGTCAGATAAGGGTGGAGTTGCTGTAGCCATGGGTTGGAAAGTAACTAAAATCAATGTTATAAGTAAAACTGTGACTCTCGAAAATGGTTATGAAATAAATTACGACAAATGTCTCATTGCAACTGGTAGATTCCATTCAAAAATTTTATTAGACAAAATTAAAATTTAAAATTATATTTTTTATATGTAATTGTGTGTGTATATTCGTAGGCACATCGCCTAAAAATCTACCGATATTTGAATTTGCTGAGGACAACGTAAAAAATAAGGTTATAACGTTCAGAACAAAAGATAATTTTCTCGACTTGGAAGAAAATGTTTCTAATCCTAAATGCAAGAATGTTATCATTATCGGTGGTGGATTTCTCGGTTCGGAACTTGCTTGCGCACTCGCCAGGAGTTGTAAGTTTCTTATTCACTTATCATAATATTTGTGAATAATTTATAATGAAAAGAACGTGTTTTATTGTAGATAAATCTAAAAATATTTTCCAAATTTATAAAGAAAAATTTATAATGGCACAAGTATTACCAGAATATTTAAGTGAATGGACCACGAAAAAATCTGAAGCAGAAGGTGTTCGCACCATATCTAACACAGAAGTTCAAGATTATAAATATAAAAACGGCCGATTGTCTCTCGTTCTCACTGGTGGACAGACTGTATGTTGATATATTCAAGAACTCACGTAATTTTACATATATGATACTGAAATATTTTACTTTTTCATACTAAAAAGATTGATGCTGATCAAGTAATAGTAGCAGTAGGTGTTCATCCGAATACAGATTTGGCAGCTACTTCCAATTTAGAGACAGATCCTAAAATAGGAGGATTCCTTGTTAACGCTGAATTAGAGGCGAGAAGTAATCTTTGGGTCGCTGGAGACGCCGCATGTTTCTATGATGTTAAACTTGGTAGAAGAAGAGTTGAACATCATGATCATGCAGTTACCTCCGGGAGATTAGCGGGTGAAAATATGACCGGTGCAGGTAATTTAACAAATTTAGAGATATCTCTAAAATAATGCATTTATGAAAGCATGGACTCAAACTTTTTCTTTACAGGTAAACCTTATTTGCATCAATCGATGTTTTGGTCAGACTTGGGACCTGATGTAGGATATGAAGCGATAGGTATTGTAGACTCATCTTTACCAACTGTTGGAGTTTTTGCAAAAACGACGGAAGCGAATGCGATGTCGGTTAATAATCTTAGTGATGTAAGTACCCCTTATAGCGAATATGTAATATATTTAATTGTAAAAGTATTTTTCTCTCTTGAATATTTTTTTCTCCTAGGAACAAAAAAATTCTAAAGTCTCGCGATCTAATGAAAAATCGGATTCACAATCATCAATGTCACAAATTGTGAAAAATGTTAATAACACAGAAGATAACGTAGAGGAAGGAAAGAAAGAAGTACGTGAAGATAATATAAATCCAGAACAACCTACAAAGTACGAAGATTTCGAGAAGGGCATTGTTTTTTATCTACGAGATGACGTTGTAGTAGGAATAGTGTTGTGGAATATCTTTAACCGAATGTCGATTGCCAGACGGGTAAATTTATCATCATTAATCTTTTTATTAAAAAAAATATTATATTGTATATTATATAACTCCTTTTTAAATATACCTGATTTATTCGGATACAATTAATCTAACATTATATAATTTAAATTATAAATAGAAATAATTTAAATAGAACAATTTTTATATTATTTCAGGTTCTTGCAGGAAACACAAAGTATGAAGATTTAAATGAAGTAGCAAAACTTTTCACAATCCACGAAGATTGATTATTCAACAAATAAGATTATTCCACAATAAGAATGACAATATTGAGAGATTATTGTATCGTATATATGTAAAAAGGTATCTGATTTCTGTGTTTGAGGTATTATCATTGGAAAATCTGCAAACGACAGCTCGTATAACGCTAAATTTCGTAAGGTATGCGAATTACGAGTACCACTCAATGTTATGTTGTATACATAAAGATTTCTAAATACAATCTATATACAAAATGTTCTCATATA
The DNA here is from genome assembly GCF_001594065.2 of Cyphomyrmex costatus. Taxonomy (NCBI): domain Eukaryota; kingdom Metazoa; phylum Arthropoda; class Insecta; order Hymenoptera; family Formicidae; genus Cyphomyrmex; species Cyphomyrmex costatus. The sequence continues at coordinate 5,167 of NW_017280157.1, forward strand.
TGTGCAAAATGTATATACATCTATTCTAGCTAATGAAAGCATTTATAGGAAATAGAAAAACAAAAGAACTTTTATTAATTAAGATAATTGTTATTTGTGTTTATACATACATTTTACTGATGTCTTAATTATTTCATGTTAAGAATCTATAAGATATTTTCTTTTGTATGAATGCAACTTGTTTTTTCGACAATGTCGAATGATACGCACCTTTTTTTTTGTGTTTTTTTTTAATTTACATTAATTAAACTCGTAATATATGTTTATATTTCGTCTTCTGAATTTAAATTTTTAGTCATTGCTGGTAAAATTCGATTCCTATATCGTTGACCTAAATTATCCATATATGTAATATAATTATGACAGCGATACTCGTCTAATATCTGTATTAAAAAAATGCATTCAGCAAGTTATTTAATGACATTAATTGAAAATAATTCTAGTACATTTCATATATACCATGCATTCCGGCCACATTTTTCTGTTCGTTAAATCTTGCAGCAACTCTTCCTGGCAGAATTGCAAGAATGATACAGAATAATACACCATATAATCGGATGGGTATAAAATGCAAATTGCAAAAAAATTAACGATTTCGCTCCATGGAAGGATTCCCCAGAAACATTGCGACAACATTCTATTAAATATCATCCACCAATTGACACCGAAGACATCCTTTTCATTTGAAAATCAAAACGTTATATTTTTAAGTAATCAAATTTTATAAATGATAAAATTCACCTTTAATCCATATTTAATATTTGGAAGCTCGATGTTAACCATAGTTTCTAAAACTTGCATAAAAGTAAACTGCGAACTAGTGCCTTCGTTATTTTTTTCATCGATAACTTTGCCCAATTTCGGCCAGAGAAGCAGTGTTGATGGAAATTGAATTATTTGCATGATAAAAGTCTTGCATCTATAATCATTGCTAATTAGCATATTATTTGGTAATATGGTAGTATAATAACAATTAATTGGTCAATGATGAAAAGAAACTATCGAGACAGGTTGATGATAATAAAGAAACATCGACCCGGTGAGAACTAAGTTTTCAATCTGAGACCTGCTAAGTTTTCAATCTGATGATATATGACTGGCTTGAGTTAATCATTATTGATAGCTTTGAAATATTTGTTCGATCAAATTTTTCTTTGTGATTAAAATGTTGCAAAGAAATATTGATTGAACAAGAATTATGCCACTATACGTGACCATACCGGAAATTAAACAAAGCTGTCAAAGGATTAATTCGCGGTCAGCTGAGGCTCAAATTTTTTCTTTGCTAATTTACTTTCTCCAATAATAAATGAAATATTGGAAGATAATACATTGAGTTACATACTTATCTATATCTCCATCACAGATAATAAACACTGTTGCCAAAAACCAATCAAAACCCTCGAATCTATTCGGTTTATTGTACTGTATAAATATATAGGCAGAATGAATGAATTGTTTTAAATTCTTTTGACTATCGTTATTGTTCTTTAAAATCTCTCTTTGTTCGGCGTAATTCAAAACAATGTTAATAGCATGTATGTCTTCTGGTAGCCAATAATCTATGTCGTATGTTATATTCTCTTGCCATTCAAACTGCTCTACCCATTCCGCAGTTGGTATGGCTTTGTGCATTTGATTTAATAAATTCGTCATCATGGAATTCTAAAAAAAAAATAATTTTTCTAATTTCTAATATTAAATATGATAAATTTATCTTTGTGAATTTACCTTAATCGGGGATCGCGAGGCTTTATGAGCCGCTCTAACTTGTGAAACCCAACTAATATCTAACAATCCAGGCCTTTCCTCCTGCAGCATATCATTTAGCTCTGAATCGCATTCAATTTCTCGGTAATCCATCATATCTGCGTACATTCTGGGAGGTGGAAACTCCGAAAAAAATTCATATTCCTCAAATGGTAGCACATATTGTTTTCTTTTATATGTCATGTAATATGATTTTAATAAAATATTATGTCGTACGAAACTGCATTCATCAATTATGTACTCCTTTCGCGGCTCTGGCTTATCACCATCATCAATATCGTCCTCTGTCTTATAATAAGTTTCATCGTCGCTCTGTTCCTTGTGAAATTCAAAGAAAATTGTGCTATTTTTCTGAATATTTAATAGCGCTTCCTAAAAAAATTGTATAATTATATATAAGTGTATACAGCTGCTCTTTTATCAAACAAATATTGTGTTACCTGGAAATTTAACAAATTTAATAAATAAGCACAAGCGTCTAGATTCCAAATCACAGTATTCAGCGATAGAAGAGCTAAATAATGATAAGTCGAATCCTCGTCTATTGCAGCCTGCAGTAATTCAAACAAATTCGAAGGATCCTTTTCTTCGTCATTATCTAATTCACTATCATTGACCATAAACGCAGCGAAACCTGTTAATGGATGTACATATTCATTAATCATATGTTAAGAGTATGTATAATATAAATAAGAAATATTATGAGTGTTTAAGTTTTTTATACAATTAAAATTGAGGGAAAATAATGTGAGAATATGTAGAAATTCGTCAACATTTTCTCTATCCCAAGGATCAGAAAATAATCTGGGATCCTTTGCGTTTATGCAGGTTTGCGACAACAAAGTCGACAGAACATGTGGTCCGAGATCTGCGAGCACATTGTATCCCAGATCAAAATAACCAGCCGAAGAAATGAAGCTGGCTATGTCATTAAAATTCCAAATTACTCTTAAAGGAGCAATTAATCCACGAATCAGTTCTTCGAATACTAATTTCTCATTAACGAGCGCTTGCAATCCGAGTGGTATTGATATCATTTTTAATAAAACTTTTTTGACAACACTATAATAGAATTTCAGAGATTATATATGATTGCAAGCTGAGATTTTCAAAAATAAAATCTATTTTCCCATAAAGCTAATTACCTATCGAGTTGTTGAACTTTATTTTCGTTTTCAACACTGCATTTGTTTATTCTTTTGTAAAAATTAGCGACGGCTGGATAAAACTGCGTCTCAATTTGTTCTTGAGCAGCTTCATAAGCGTCATAAATATCGAATAATTTTTCTATTAGATTGAACGAACTTAGGATACATTTTATATCCATTATAGAAAATGGCTGTTTCAATAAATTCGACACATATTGCATTACAATTGCGACTGGGCACTGGGATGTTGTATTTTCAGAATTTGTTGAATGCTCTTTACAATTTGTAGTCAAAAATGCCGGACCATCTACCGTGTCTATCATGTGAGAAATGATGTTTAACGTATGCGGCCAAATCTTTACATTATTTCCAGAAAGAGATATCAGGCGACACAATGTAGCATGGTAAAAGTCGAGGTTGTATAGTACATCCGAAACATTGAGTATATTTTGAAGAGCACTGCAGGAAGTATTATACACTCCACTCGGTGCTTCTGCTGCTAACTTATTTAAAGAGTTCAACAATTCTATTAAGAAATCAGCTACATTAAATGGCGTTTTTAATGAACTTTCTGCGAGCAATTTTCTACTTGCCTCATAACTACAGAGTTGCGAGACAAAGGTCAAACAATGCAAATAAGTTGCGGTTTCTATCGTATTACCCGAGATACACAGCTCGTTGCTTTCATCCATGACAGAAACAGACAAGGAACAAGGTGTTTCTGCCACACCACTCTTAATGCATTCGATGACATTCTGCAAAAACATCGGAGACTTTGCTAAAATAGCGATGAAAGTTCTTCTGGTAGAGAGACTATGAAGCCACTTTTTGCTCCATTTTGCCTGTGGCTCTAACACTGAGATGATATTTAGCATGTTTAAAGTTTTAGGTTGCAACGAGTTGCCAAAGCTATGCGTACTGAGAAATACTATAAATTGTTCTATAACTTCTTCTACGGTCTTGTCGCTATGTCTAGTATTTTTCAACATTTCCTCTTGATAGCGAATTATCAAATGCATTATGCAAAACAGTTTCTCATGCAAGAAAAATTTGAAATTAATTCCGGAGATTAGAGTGGGTAGAGTTTCGCGCAATTTCTGTGAATGATATTGCGCGTTGAATGCATTCAATAAATTGCTGTAAGTATGATTTAATTGCGAACAATTCAGCAACTTTGCATGTACCCGCATACTGGCATCGAATATAGCTCTGCTATCATCTGTGAGACCGTCTAGCAGCGTCTTTTGGAAAACATCCCATTGAGAACTATTATTTATATTGGACAATTCGATCTTTAATAAAATTTCATAGCCAGCCAATCTCACGTGCACCGGCTTGTCACAACTAATTTTATCGATGAGACAGTTGTATTCTTCCGCATTTCCTTGTGGAGAAGTCCAGTCGTCTGCTGCAAGATCGCTAGCGAAAGAAAATGCTGATTGTGATTGCGATGCCACGGATGAAGGTTTTACCTCCAAGTATTGCTCAGTGATTGCCTTCTTCATAGAATTTAGCAAAGCAGTCATATCCTTCGAATGCGAGAGCTTGTAGGCAATATCGCTGGGCACCTCCTCCTTGTCTATAGCGCTTTGTATAATTTTTCCGAACTCCTTCTTTAAGCATTTTCTTAACCATTTTTGAAGATCCGGTGGTACATCTTTATCCATATTTTTTTACCTAAGCTAATGTACGAGTAAAAACTAATCAAAAAGTGTGCAATAAAATGCACATGTCTAAGCTTTAGTGTCCATAACTTTGACATTCGTTGCCATAGCAACCAGAGGTATACACATACGGAGAGTATACCTATATAGGACATCATTTATGAATAATCGAGTCACGCAATACAATGAAATTTTTTTATAACAAAATTGTACAAGATCGTTATACAGTTTTACAGATATTGTATATCAATTGTACTGTATAGATGAATACATCTGAGTATTATATGTATAATAACTCGATTACGTAATTTAATTAGCGTGCAGGTACTATAACATTTGGAGACTTGGAGCGTAACGCGTTAATTCCGCCTTGTAGAGAACAGACTCCTACGACATTGCATTTTACCAGAAATTCTGCAAACTATTAAAAAAAACATTACAATTAAATCTCTCTTCACAATTTCCTCTTATACAAGATGTCCCGCGAGATTTCTCCAATCTCGCATAGAAAGGTGGATAGGATCGAAATAAATACAGAAATCCTATACTATTCAGCGATTCTCACAATATTAATACAGATATTAATTTTTGAAATTGTACTAATGTACAATAGGATTTCTGTATTTATTTCAATCCTATCTACCTTCCTGTACGAGATTGGAGAAGTTTCGCGGGACACCCTATATATAAGATTTACTTGCCAGCGCATTGTTTTGATCGTGCGGTCCAATAATTACAACGACACTGTTTTTATTATCTATCAACGGTTTTGCATGCGGCCCGAGTGTATCGATGTGAGTTTGAGATAATTGCACACTGGTGAATGGTATATTAATACTCCCGAGAACAGCACCCCTCTCGAATCTGTTAAAAACAAAGATTAGCTTAGAAAATAAATCCTTTCGATAGAATTTTTTATTATAGCTCAAAAACGGGCACTTACTGTATATTACTACGTACATCAACCGCTATGACTTTACTCAGTGAATTATTGTAAAGATTTAAAAAGTCGTCTACGCTTATTCTTGGCATCTTTTCGGTTCCCGCTTCGGGTTCAATCCAGTTTGTATCCTACGAATTAATTAGAATTTTATAATATGCAGATGATCAATTACATCAATTGATACTGTACCTGTGCTGTATTATACTGATGTTTTCTGTATGTAATACTAGCGGGTGTGTTTTGATACATTGTCATGGAATCTTTAACGCATAATTCTATGTCAATCTCAGGTAAATCAGAAAACAGGAGAATACACTCATTAAAACCTGACATTAGTAAAGAATCTCGTAGTTGCTTCAATATTGCTAATCCAACTAAGAGAGGAAACGACGAGTCTCCCAGCAGTAGTTTATCCCATAGATGCAATATCTTATGCAACGGAAATACGTCTAAAACATCAGTCATTTTTTATATCAACAATTAATGATGTGGCATATTAATGGTACATCAATGGCAAAACTTACGTGAAAACATTGTTAGGAACCATGGTATGGCAAAAAGTTCCGGTACAAAATTTATGAACTTCAAATGATTTGCTAATTGGGGATCGTGAAACGCAATGATTTGGGAAAATTTGCCCAGATATTCCTGTATCACCGCTGAGTTATCTTTCAGAAAGAACTTGTGGAGATACTTCGGTATAAAGGCTGATAGACACGCAAAAGCTCGAGCTAAAACCAATTGTGTGATACATTAACTTGCAACAGGAAAACATTTTTATGGCTAAAGAAACAAATAGGTTCTATTAAAGTTTTTTCGTTATTATATAGTTTTTTGAAGTTTAAAAATTTTTTTAATTATAAAAAAATTGCAACATTTGAATTTAATATAAATACAAACAACCTACATTTTTATACAAACAAAACAAAACTATAAAAAATATACAATATAATTATATCAAATTATTACACTATTTAAAAATTAGAAAAATGTCTCAAGCTCACCAGGATCTTATCTTCCAGTTATAAAGAAACAAAAATATGTATGTCGGATAGTCATACCTTCATTATTAAAATTTAGATAAAGAAATGGAGCTGTCAGTGAATCGAGCCCTTGCCAATAAACGTAATGTGGATTATTCCTGACCCACGCTTTTAGTAATCTTTGCAATCGTTCATGTCCAGCACCGGATGACAATAATTCACTATATTGATGGCATCTCGGTATGTCCACTTCTATCTGAAATTATTATATATATATCTGAAATCAAATTACTAACTAACTGTACTTATATGTCGAGTATCATATTCTATACAGCAATTATATACCTGCCGATCAGTATGAGTGGGTGTTTCCTTGTCAATCATGTCATAACGCTTCTGTATATCGCCGGTGATACCAAGTAAAGCCGCCCATATGGCACCTCTAACTGGAGGCGGTATATCTTTATGTGCTTCTTCGATAATTGCTTCCTGAGTGAGCGGATAAGCCTGTAAAAGTCTGTCAAATAGAACAAGCCTATAAAACTGATATTCCGTATCACGCTCCCTTATGATTAATGGTAACTGAGACGCGGCATTCGTCAGATCTTCTTGTGCCTGAACTCGCATTCTGTAATGTAACATTTTTATAACAATTCGTAATATTGAAATAGATACGGCACAAGAGAGCAAAGTGAACTAACTGGTTTGTTAACCAAGGATAGTTTGCTATGTATGGGATATGAGCTAAACGCTGGCGAAGAGTCTGCATAGGAACTTTTACGACCTTTACATCGAGTAAACTAGCGGTGTCTCTCTGACCAAACATTTGACCAAGTAATATAACTAAGCTGAAACAAAAATTTCAAATATTTAATATAATCATATTGTATAATTTACATATACGAATGGTTATTTTATACATATATATTTGAAAATTACTTTGGAATAGATAAAATAGGCGGTTTTGATCTAATGAGACTCTGTTTTTTTAGATCTATAGTAATATCTCCACCGGCCAATTGCCATAGATAATACAACTCATCCATTTTTCTAACAATAACGTTCTTATAGAGATTTTCTTCTTTTTCTTGCTTATTTTTCATTAAATATTCCGTAAATATCGGCAGCTCCAGTAAATCCTCAGGAGTCTTGCGCTTGGTAGGATGAATTTGCAGACACGAATCTACAAATTCCTTTAGCTCTTTTGGTAACTTCTGTATGATACAAAGATGAAATGTAAGATGTGTAACATTATAATATAAACAGATAACAATACATCATAGATAAATCCATACTTCATAAATGTGAAAACAATTGTTTTCTCTGGCAAGACGTTCGAATATGCTAGTATCACACAATATTAAGCTCAAAACTTTCCTCAAACACTGGGACAATTTTGCGCCAGGCCAAATGGGCTGCCCTAATAGTTGTTCTGCTATAATCATTCCCAGAGACCAAGAGTCTATTTTAATGCCACTTGGACTAGGATTTAGAAATACCTCTGGTGCTGTATATTTCGGAGAACTGAGAAAGGAAAATTTATTTGTAATTTTATGACAAGTAGATAGATCCATTATATTTAACATTTATATCGATAAAAGGAAATATTTGGAAAAATACCCAATTGGAAAAGATACGTTCTTTCCTCCATCTGTCATGTAATATAATCCATAGTTGTATAACTGGACATCACTATTTTTCTTAATCAATATATTATCTGGACTCAAGTGTCTATGTACGAGATCTAATTCATTCATGTGACGTAGCGCTAAGAGACTCTGAAAAGATATCTTTATGATTTCTTCTATACTTAAATCATGTCTAGTGCTCAATGGATATCCACTGTATTCTGCAACAACTACAATCCTCTCTACAAATATACAAAAGTAATCATTTTTAAAAATTTATTTATACGGTCTCAGTGGGAGAATTAAAAGACAGATTATTTGCAGTGTCAGGACTTACCGTGTTTGCTTCTAATTATGTCAAGATAAGGAGAGAGATGAGGATGATAGATGGTCTTTAGAAATTGGGCCTTTCCATAGATAGTTATGGAATTCGGTGTGAGTGGTAGACCGTTGCTGCCGCACACTTCCATCGGGTGGCTTTGTGCGAAGAAAGTCATGCCACCCAAACATCGCTCCTCGTTCTCCAATAGTGCAGGACACATGATGTTTGTGGAATTCCATAAATCTGTCTCCGATTAGACGAGTCGACTCCGTTATTTGGATTCGGAGCTCCTGTCACTCATAATCATGTCGTTTTCAGCATTTCTTATGACACGCCCGATGTCCGCCTATAATCGTTTACGACAGTTATTATTCAACATTTCAATCACAGACTCCCACAACATCAACGAGACACTATTAACTATTAAAGTCTGTATCCACATTAAAACTCAGTCCGAATGTTCGAATCACTAAACTATAAAGTACAGTTCAGTGGTCCGAATTCTCGGACCGAGAAATGTGTAGCCAATCAACTTGCCGTTTTTCCATAAAAACTACATGTTGATTGGCTGCATATTCCGAATAGAGTTCTAGCATCGTGAACGTAAGCTTAAATAGATTGTCGATTTCACCTCTAAGGTTAGGTCGGTTAGGATGAAATCTTACGGCGAAAGCCGCTAATTTGAATGGAATAACAGGATATAAATTTACTATGAAAAAATGGCACGTTTATTTAACAGACTGGCGATCAAAGTCCTGGCTAGGATGCAGGTAGCCAGATATGGAAATAAAGCAGATCATTGGGTAAGCGCTTTGTACTGTGCTCCACAGACTTCATAATCTGGTATTGTTGTATTTTATAAATGAACTTATTATTATAATTTTATTGTTATTTGTTTTATATTGATTTTTATTTGTTTATACGTATTTTTTTAATATTTATAATTAATTGTCGTCTGATTATAAATAAAGAATATAAACATTTATAAGATTCTAAATACAATGTCTGTTTAATTAATTATTTTTTTTTGCTAAGTCTGTGATTAAAAAGAAAAAGACACACATGGACAAAGCACTGAAACATTTTGACGAGTTTTATGGTAATGTCTATGAAAAGTCATGGGAAAATATAAGAGCTGCGTTATTGAAAGAAGATCACAAATACATGGCTGTTGTAAACTCCTTCAGCGATATAGACAGAATAAAGTCAGAATTAGAGGTATATTTGCATAACAAAGAATTATTGAATATATGATTTTAGCTAACATTTGTGTGTAACCAAGTCTTTCTTCTAGTCTCATGGTGCTATGAATCTGAGAACAATTTATGAAATCTATAAAGAACATATTGATGAAAATCCATCTAAATCTGATAAAAGAAAGAACAAGCAAGCAAGAAGTCAAATGGACTCAATAATTTCTGATGCTGAGATATCAACAGTACAGTCACATTATCCTGTGAATTATGAGTCATCGCCTATATCTCTAAGTACAAATGATGAAGCTGAAAATATAACAGTAGAGAATCAAGGCAAATTGCAACCTGTAGAGATGAAATCTATTGAGTCAAATTTGAATAAAATCGCCTTAGATGAAAATCGAATTGTACAGCCCAACTCTGGCTTAAGCGGGTTATATGAATTTGTTCCAGCCACAAAAATTAAAGGTAACTGATGTTACAAAAATCTGAAAATACAGGTATCAGGCTTCAAAAAATATTATAATTTAAATATTATAATTTAATATATAATTTTATATCATTTTTCAGGTATGGAAGACTGGATATTGGAATCACAACACTACGGCTATTACAAAGAGGGTGCAGATTTTTCAGGGAACACTGAGAAAGAGGTTGTATTAACGTTTCCGCAATATCTTAACATTTATACGTTTGAGGAAAGTAATGATAGCAGATTTCCATCCCCAAAGAAAGGATCGACTAATGTTTCAGGTTAGTTAACTTTAATTGGAATTTAATTTCATAGGTATAAATGTCACAATTGTGTTATACAGATTATTATCTTCTGGATGGTGCTTCTGTCTTACCGGTGTTGGCTTTAGACTTGCAACCTGGTGATGCCGTGTTAGATATGTGCGCGGCACCAGGAGGTAAAGCTCTAAGCATCCTTCAAACACTTATGCCACGTGTAATGATAGTTAATGACCTTACAAAGTCTCGAGTGAAGAGAATTAACAATGTCATAAATGAATATGTAGCTGGTATCGGCCAGTGGGAGGATAGATTGTGCGTGACAGAGCAAGATGCGAGATTTATCGATGAAAAAGATATGTTTAATAAGGTAATGCACAGAAGATTTAATTTTTTTCGAATAAATTCTTATAATAATTATTTCTTTACAGATCTTGGTAGATGTGCCGTGTACTACGGACAGACATGTTTTGCATTCGGAAAATAATAATATCTTCAAACCGCAAAGAATACAGGAAAGATTAAAATTACCAGAATTGCAGGCAGCCATTTTAACGTATGTACGAAATTCGATACTTTATTGTAAATATGTCACCTTATTCTTCTCTATTAAGTAACTATCTGTTACAGTAATGCATTGAAGATAATATCGGTTGGTGGAACAGTCGTGTATTCCACTTGTTCTCTCAGTCCTATTCAAAACGACGGCGTCGTTAGCATGGCGCTAAAAAAGGTCTGGGAAGAAACCAATTCTATTATGATTGTAAAGTAAGTATTTTTTCATATATGCAACAACATGTTATTGTCGAATACCATTTTATATTAACGACACTCTGCTGAAACAGAGATATGACCGAAGCACTGAAACCATTGAGTTGTCTTTATAAATTTGGCAATTTTGGGTTAAAATATGGCCATATCGTTATTCCTACGCTTGAAAATAATTGGGGCCCCATGTACTTTTGTAAAATAGTACGAACACGGTAATAATAGGTGAGTGTGTGCAAATAATTTAAGACCTAGAGAGGCATCGTAGACTTTATTATATATAGTAAATAAATAAAATATATTTTATATATATATATATAATAAAATAAATACTTGTTATAATGTTATGCAACTGTATATAAAACTGTAAAATATTAATGGACTTTTTCCATAGTGATAAAAATGCGCAAAATATAAAATAAAATATTACGTACAAAATTATTTACGATAAAACATAAATAGTAATTAATTATAAATTAAGTCATAATGTACTTTTTATTTTGTATTATTCCTCCTTAAAGGTAATGTCTGATCGTTCGCTTCCTCGTCGGGTACTTCAATCTGGTTCCAAGGTTGTTCTTTACCACTTCCAAAGATAGTATACACCAATATCTCGATTACGTATAAAATAATTGTTACGAGAAATATGATCCTCCACGCCTCTATAGTTTGCTGTAAATAATAAAAAAAATCAAAATACGCTCCGATATATTCAGCGTAACCAACGAAAAAAAATTTATTTAAGGACTTTCTCTAGAAATAATTTGATTCAATCGTCCTCTTTCCACTTTGAAATATTACGATTTTTTGCTTTATTACTAACGTTTCCATGAGTTAGTTGTCCTACGAATACCGGTACAACGAAACCTGGTATGGTGGCGACGAAATTCGTTATCGCCACTAGACTACCGGCAAAATTCGGTGCGATATCTATATGATTTGCCAGGAAACCGGAGTACATTCCGCCGATGCAAGTTACTGCGATCGTCATCAACACAACTGCTTTTGTGCGATCGCACCCAATATATGACACCTGTATTAAGCATATCATGGGTACGAGTGATGCTGCAACATTTCAAATGTAATTATATAGATTAAAAAATTTATATAAAAATAATACATATAAAAATAGCTGTGTGTAAGATATCCAAAAATGTGCATTGCTACATATGTTGTCTACATGTAATGCAAATACTTTGATTAATTTAGAGTCGATTTTTTTGAAAATTTGCTTCATTAATTAGTTATTAAAACGTACCAAAAAGAGTACCGATTTTTCTTGATACTGTCACTGTGATCAGACCTTTTTCCTGCAGGATGGCTAATACTTTACTGAGAATCATAGTAAAGAGCCACATACATAAAAACGGGATGGATGATAAACCTGCGTTCTGATGCATAAGTAAATTAATTTATAATATGTTAAATCGCATGTGTTATTTAAAGCATTTTTTTTACCGAGCTCAAGTTGAACTTCAGGATCTGATTCATAAAGGTGGGCAATTCGATCAGCAACATGTACCAGCCGAAATTACTGCAAAAATGGGCAACTAGAATGGCTATGAATGGTTTGGAACGAAATACTTGTAGCCATGGAAGCTGCAAATATGGATTTAAAAAATGAGGAATTTTTTTTAATACAACGCGAGAATTAAGCTATTTAATTTAATTCTCAACGTACCACTTTGGGAATATTTTTCTTGTGTCCTCCCAAAGACATGACGATGTAGTTTTTTTCCTCTTGAGTAATGAATTTCGTTTGTTCTTCCGGAGAATCTGCTATCATCAGCCACCAAATAGTACACCAAATCAAGCAAAGTGCTCCTTCAATATAGAAAATGGATTCCCAACCGAGATTTGCAGCCAGCAAGCCGGTTAATAGAATGGAAATTACAGTGCCGAGTGCCGTTCCTAAAAATTCCTCAAAATTTGATTAAAAAAAAAAAAAATGTACGATGCATCCAAAAAATTCCAGGTATTAAATATATCTATATTACATCATGATTTTTAATAGAATCTTATAAAACAAGAATCAGTTTTACAATTTTCGCGTTGTAATTACAGACCACGCAAAAATCGTAGAATCACGCTGAAAGATTCTGATATATATTGCTGGAACTTCGCTAAAGACGTCTTCTGTAATGTTCTTCTTACCTGCATACACGATCGAAGCGATGACATTTCTTTCATGTGGCGGTGCCCACCTGGCGATCATCACGTGCATGGCAGGGAATGATACACCCTGTAATTCAAGCGCTCGAAGTTACAACCGTATCGGAATATCGAATCTGTTAACGTAACAAGTCATTACTGACACCACCGATTCCCTGAAGAAATCTCATAGCTATGAAGAGCCAGTAATGCATACGAGCAGCGATGGGCGTCAGAATGGATGCAACAAGATTCAACATAACCGATCCATTCATCAGCCACTTAGCTGACCAGAGTTCTGCTAATCTCCCACCCGGCAACATAGACACCGTGTAGCCCCAGAAATACGAAGATAAAATAAGGCCTTGAATAAGTTCGTTCCATACGAATGGACCGTCCTGAAAAGATGCGGTAACATTTGGCTAAATATTTTCTTTTTTTTTTTAATTAAAACGCTGAGATCTTTTTGCCAAAGCTACATATGAGAATTACATGTGAATCTCTTTCTTACTGTAAGATCATCACCTCATTTTCGATCGTCGTGATGTTTGAGATATCATCAAAGTGGCATATGTTCTTGCTCGTTAGCGTGGTATTGTTAGTTTCCGAATCGTTTGATGTAGATAATTTTATGAGTGGTTTAATGGCTGTATGATTCACCATAGCGACGATAGCCACGCTAACATTGACTTTAAAGCCATAAAGAATGGCGAGGCCGATCGATCCCATTACGGCCATCACATATCGAAACGGACATAGCGTTCTGTTTCCTCTTGTGGCTACAGAAATAATTAATATTATAATCAGATTTTTTTAGTATAAAATTAATGAAAGAGAATTATCTTTATATATTACAATTCTTTAATTTAATATTATACAGATATTTTACTAAACTTTTAGTAAAATACTCAACTACTCAAATTTTTAATTTCTATCTTATTTTATTTTTTATGGCAAAAATTAAAACGGTATTTGATAATTTATATCTTGTTCTTTATCTCATCTGATTTTTCGCGACATAAAAAAATGATACTGATTGCCAGAATTATTATACTCATGAATTGTATTCGAATTTTTATTTCTTTTACAAATACATAATGAGTTGCACATAGCACTTGTCTACCTAAAACAATCTAGTTATAAATGCTTTCTCTTTTGAAATGTCACGATAAAATCACGATAATTGTATAATTGGTTGCTTAAACTACTATATTTTTATGCACGATTTGTTTTTACAACAGAGGAACAAAAACAAGCTTTCTAAATTGAAACAATTTTCTGCTCACGGACGAAATGTACTTCAATTTTAAGAAATGAGTTTTTCTCGTCTGGCTTGACGTGAAATCGATTTTGTATGTTCAGAGGCGTACCCAAGAGATTATTTTAAGAACGAGAATTTGCGGCGCGCCGACACGCGGACCGTCACTTTGAACACCGAGTTGAAGACAATGTTATCCTGATGCAATTCTTGAGTTTCTGTCTAGTATTCTGACGATTGCAGTTCTCTATTCGCGCGCAATTAAATTTATATATTATATGAATTTAATTGTATCTCGCAAATCTGCAACTCCGAGATAGCGAAAATTTATATGTTGAGTACATCATGTTGAACGCATATGATAAGAACTGATCGACACTTGCACAGCGTTGCGTCATAAATCATAATGCGTTCATGTTGCACATCAGCTGGCAATCAATTTGAAATCGATATATTTAACTAAAATTCTATAGTGTCTCGCGAAAATCGATCTGGAGTAGAGGACGCGTCAAGGTCATGGAAGGTGACTCAACCTAGAATTATCTTGAATATTTTTTGAACAATTAAATTAAATGACGCAATTTTTATACGTAATTAGAGTTTAATAAATCTAATTTAAGAAATGATTTAAAGCTGTTTTTAGTAATTAAAAGTTTTTTAAGCAAAAATTAGTAAAATATGTATAAAATATCTCTCTGTAAGTATCTTTTCTGAATGATCTTTTTGTCTTTATTAATTTCTTCCTCCTAACATTTTATAATTCTAAGGTATATTTATACAATTAAAAAATCCTGATCTTTCTTGTGAGAGCCGACGAAGATTCATTACTTACCAGTATCTTCCACGGCCATCGTACTAATAGGAAGCGTCTTCGACAATACCCAGAGGATTCCAACGAAGATGTATCGCAGAAAAATAATCACGTCTCCAATTTTTCCAATATTCCTTATACTTCTATTCAATTTTATACCGTCGCAGATATTTTCTTCCTCTCTAGTAGAGAGAAATTCTGGTGTTCACCCGCTTCCGGCTCGTGACAGAAGTAGTGTGCCACTGATATAGCGGCACGAGAAAGCCGAGAAATTCTTGGAGCGACTTTGGTCTCCGGAGGGATGCGGAGCGTGCGCCTCTGCTATAAACGCCTGCCGCACGTACGCGTATAGTGCGTACGTGAGAGGGATCGCACGAAATACAAGAGGCCGATGCCTCATACTCTCATCTCAGTCATTGACGTTGGCGGCTGGCGTGATAAAGGGCAAAGGGTGAATCACCTACCTCGGCATTTCGCGAATAATGTCCGTTTCTATACCAATGTAGATTAACTCTGATATATCTCGGCTTTAACTTACTTTTTATCTTTTTCTACACACAGAAAAATATTGTACGCAAATAATAACTACATGTTTTAAGTATATTTTAAAAGTTCATATATTCACACAAATCTTATCATAAGTTCATCAAAAGCATCAAATTCATTTAAAATATATTCTGGAATCTTAGTAAGTTTAATACTTCAATTAAGATCGAAAGATTAAAACTAATTTGATTTGCTACTAGCTCAGATCATTTCAGCAATATCAGAACATTTGCAAGTATGAATAGAATAACGATAATTATTTGTAAGTAATGTGATTGCTCGCGCTTAACTTTTATGAAAAAAAAGTTTTATGAATGAAAATTCTCTCTAAACTCAAAATTTCTACTTTTTTTGTTTTTTATCATTTTTGATACTTCATTGGATCCTCTTCGGTCCACCGTATATTTATTTCTAAGATCGTTCGTGTCCTGTATAACGGGCGCAAAATTTGTTTATTCGAGCTAACTGAAGCCAGGCTCGAGCGAACATGTAAGATAAAAAAAATGTCTACCGCGTTAAAAAATTTTTAATATACGTAACAGAGACTTTTCTCTTTCTCCTTCTTCTCGTATTCATTCGTTATCCCCACGTGAGCTCATGATCTCGTTAGTGTGTGGGTCGCCAAAAGCGTCGCAGTGAACATGAGCGCAAACTCGGAGACCGATGATCATCTCGACGAGATCTACGACTGGATCGATCAAATTAAGTTTTCCAGGCCCAAAAGAAACATAGCGAGAGATTTTTCCGATGGAGGTAATGAAAAAGTATCATCTTTATATAATTTCATATAAATCCATTTGTTAATTCCTCTCCCGCGAAAGGTCGACGATCTCTCAAGATACATTAAGTCTGTTTTTTTTTTATAGAATAAATTAATGTATACTTTTTGTACTTAAAGTGAAATAGATATATATGTCCGATGTTTGGTAAAAGTGAGAAGTTCTGCAACAACAAAAACAGACCTATTTCCTTCTAGAATAATATTTCAAGAATAATATAACAAAAAATTTAATCGCTATGTTTAAACTTCAGTGTTGATGGCGGAGCTGTTGAAACGCTATTACCCTAAGTACGTGGACGTGCATAATTACGTCGCTGGCAACAGCATTGCGAAGAAAACTGACAATTGGAGCACGCTGAATCGCAAGGTGCTGTCGAAGATCGATATGAGGCTGGGGAAGGATGCGATTAATCAGCTGGCGGGTTCTCAACCAGGCATCATCGAGAAAGTCCTCACCGATCTGCGAGTCAAGATCTTGAAGGATTCAGAGAAAGACAGAGAGTTATTATACTTCGGCCACGAGGACAGTGAAGGTGGCTACTGAACTGTAACAAATTATTTTTAGATTCTACTTTCCCTAAATCATTTTTAATTTTTACAGATAATACAGAGACAGTAAAGTCTGTGCTAAATCCTGACGAGTTAGCAAACAAGACAGTCTCCCGGCGTATTTTCACTCGCCTGAAGCAGGAGCTGCAGGAAAAAAACGACACTATCTCTACATTGCAGCAGAAGATTTCACATCTAGAAAGCATAATGAAGCTGAAGGATCAACGAATCGACGATCTCACATCACAGATCACAAGGCTGCCCATTGAGCGAAACGTTGCTACTCCTCGTTCTCACGTTATAGGCAGTGGAATCTCGAAACGTATTTCTACCAAGCTGTCATAATAAATCTAATCGATAAAAGTATCATGTGCTCTCTGATGTGGCTTTTATATAACACAGCGTAGCTTGTTTTTTTTTTTACACATGTATTATGTATAAAAGAATACACATTTTATTATCATCTAATTGGGCCATTCATGTAATCTTACAAAATTACACATGAGATTATAGTGTATTACACTATATATAGTATAACTAAATTAAATAGAGCAGTCATGAAATCTTTTTTGATTTTTTAGGTGCCCATCTCAAATCTTATATATCTTTTGGACATTCTAACAAAACAAAATCCCATAAATTACGCAAAAAAAATATTGATAGCTTCATATAAGAGATGTTGCATCAAATGTCATGGTGATTTTACGTGGGTGGAGATACCAGGATGACACCGTCACCGCGCACAAATAGCATCTGGATGGTTCTCTTTTTCTGGCGGTAGATTTCCTCATACGTTTCCTCATCGATTTCCACTATGTTTATAATCTCTTCCACATCGCCCAACACCATATTCAGGTGTTGATCAAAGGCCTGAAATTAAATTAAAACGTAAGAATCATTTTACAAACGATAGAAGCGAAAACTTATTATTCCTTCTTAGCTACATATTTTCCTTTTGTTCCATTTTGAATCACATTTAATGGTTTTAAATAGGCCTAGCAAAGAGTAATGGAAAGTTCCTTACATGTAGTTTTCCTCTGAGTTCTCTCTCGTTTCTCATCTTTACATAAATCCGCTCCTCCAGGCTTAGCTTTATAAGGTCCAGCGGCTCCTTCACATCTATTGGCGGCAACTGTTTTGGAATAACATCCAGGATCATCGACAAGTATTTGTAGTCAATCTATATGAATCATCTATATGAACTACACTTACCTGCTCTGATTCTTCAACCATAGCGCGTTCTTTAGACTTCTTGTGACAATTGCGTAATAATACTGGGCGATCAACGACGCAATCGAGGATCGTGAATTAAAGTGTAGAATTTAAATATTTCGTAATTATATATCACTGATATCACAGGTGATTATAGGTTACCGGCTACCACCATACAGACGAAAGATATCTGAAAACTAATTGCGTCGATGTTAAGAAAAGGAAGTGGAAACAGGCGCATGCGCGTGCGCCATATTGTTAATTTGAAAATTTTCAAAGTTAAATACCACTGACGATATATATAATGGTATCTCGTCGATGGATGCGTAAAAAGATGTTATTTTTATTATTTCTCAATGACAAACTGAAAAACGACATCGATCATTTTGATTGTACTCAGAATAACAAATGCGATCCCCAGACAGGCATATTTAAAATCGAGACATAAAACATCATAAAGATGTTTTTTAATATCTTATTAGTATTATTGTGTTTAAAAGAAATTTCGTTTAATATAAAACAAAAAAGAACTACAAGAATAGATATTCATTATATTACATAGATTTTTCATCAAATTTCGCTACAAATTTTCGCATTTTTTTCTATCTCATACCTAGAATCAATAAATTCACACATGTATTATCTACAAATTACATTTTAATTATAGAATTCTAATATTTATTTATTTATAATATTTATTACAGAAGGGTTCTTTCCTATAACTTCTCTAAAAATAAAAAGCAAATAGAATAATTAGCATCAAGAAGCGCCTTTCTTTATATAATTGTTATTGTTTTTTTTTATAATTATTAGTAGCAGCACTAAATGTTTCGAGTTCGAGTAAAACACTGTTTTATTCATATTACGTTCAATATTTTATTAACTCCTCGATGTATTATTTATTTCTACTGTTATATGTGTAAATAATTTTACTGATTATAACAGACTCAGCAAAATGTTTATTCTGCAATAACAGTTTTTTTTACTGAGAGAGGACGTACGTTTTTCAACAAAAGGACACAATATCATTTATAATAGCACATTGGATGTGATGAGCGATGTCCAATAAAAGTTCTATTTCATCACGTGTAAAAAAAAAAGCAGAGCTTTCATTGAATGTCACTCTTGCACGGAATAAAAGGAACATAGAACAGAGAACAATGGAAAAGAAAAATTTCAACCTATCGGAAAGTATGTACTGTACATATGATATTATGTATGTAAAAAAAAAACTCTATTTTTTTAGGACACTATATAAGTATGTATTAAAAAAAACTATCTACTATTAAAAATTGCAATTGTTTTAACTCTTAATCATTACTCCGCAAACACAAATGAGCGTAGTAAACCTTAAGTCTTAAGCCTTTAGAAATTGATTAATCACGATCGAAGATATAAGAGAAATAATCTATTGTGATTGGTCAGTCCTTAAGGCTCAAACTTGATTAACTTTATTACTCCTATTGCGTTTGCGAGATTACGGGAATACTATTTAAAACTAAGCGTAATTCAAATGTTGCGCGCTGCCGTGGAGGATGATCGCAGCGCTCTCTGGCGGTGTCCGGCGGAGTTTGAGCCGCGGCCCCGGCGGAGCGACGACGTAGCGAGGAAGCGAGTGAGCGAGCGAGCGAGCGGAGCGTGCGACCGCTCTGTTGCTGCTGCTGCGTGCCAACTGTGTCTACGTGCAACGCCATTTTCTGTGCCCGCGGGTGAACTAGTCGACTCGCGTTCGTTCATTCGTGTGATCGGTCGATCGAACATCGGCGACGTCTCGGGCGACGTTGCCCCACGTTGATCTCAGCCACTTCGCCTCTCGGCGAGGACTCTCTTTCGCCGTCCTGCTCGTTTACTCCTGCCAGTCTGTGTTAACTCGGCTTCCCCGCCCGGGATATGTGCGGACACGCGGCGGACAGCCGTGCGACGGATACGATGGTGAGTGGCGAGCCGTGCGTGAGTGTGTCGAACGCGTGTGAGAGAGACGGAGACGCAAAGCGAGGATTAATCGAGAGCGGCGGTGACGGGGGAGAGCGGGATCCGGAGTTCCGTGTGTTCCCATTGTGACGTCTTGTCAGTCGGTCTTATTCCCGTGCGCCGTCGTCGCGCGACCGCGATAACGGAATCCCTCAGGGACCCGATAAAACGAAGCCGCGCTGTCGAGGAAAGACGGCGGTATCGCCGCCGCCGTCGCCGCCGCCGCCGCCGCTCGATGGGCGGCGGTTTCCTGGGGGGTGGAGGGAGGGAGCGGCACATGGCTGTCGTCGCGTAGAGCACAGGGCGCCGGCTGTCCGTGCAGGGGGTGGCTCTCCCCCGAGAAGTATTATTCTCTCGCTCTGTCTCTCTCTCTTTCTCTCACTCACACACACACACACACACACACATTATACAGCACACAAGCGTTTCTAGCGAGGCCTGCGTCTTTTTCCTTCTCGTCGTCCGAGCGACAGAGCGACGCTGCTGTCTCAACGTTGACGGCGTTGACAGCGCGATGTCGATCGTCGAACGTCACTGTTATACTATGTAAGAGGGTAATTATTCACCCCTCACGTCATTCGTGAGATGATAAAGATCCGGTGCCACCATGAGATTAATTGAGTAATGTGTCAGTTGATTTGTAGCTCCATTTTGGAGGTCGCCCTTTAACAAGTTTCTCCTTGGAAGTCGCGGAGATGTCTCGACTCTCCTTTGAACCCCTATTTCAATAAAAAAAAAAAAAAAAAAATTTTTAAATGTG
>NW_017280157.1:26725-48845 GCF_001594065.2 Cyphomyrmex costatus
AAAAAAAAAAAAAAAAAATTCTTAACTGTGTACAGCTGTGAAGACCTACACTTCAGTTCTAAAGGTTCTGTTTGAAGTACGGAATGTAAGTGAGCCTCTATCTCACGGCGATTGATAGAGAAAGATTCGGGGTGCAGATACGATAAAAAAAGAGAACAAGGAATAAAAACTATAATTTTAACTTATCAGAAATTGTGTTCTGACGTATCTGATTTCCGATAGGTTAAAATTTATTCTTTGTTTTTTATTCCTTCTCTGTTATGTCTGTACCCTGAAATTTCTTTTTTACAATTTAAGACCTCGTAGTGTCAATCGTACAGAATACAGTTATCCAAAAATTTTTGCATTCGATCCAAATGATCCATTGCTACACGGACTCCACTCAAGGGTTAATTTTGTATTAATTTCGTCACTAGCTAGTTTTGTCATTTTGTTATCGAAATCCATTGTGAATGGAGAACGCAGTTGTATGACGAGTGAAGTAGTCGATATCAGTTCATTGATTTTGTCATCGACAATCCTGTTGCTTCCGTCACTTAACGTCACTCGCCGAGAGCGACGTTTTGCGCGTGACACCCGGTAGGAAGAATGTGAATCGTTGACTATAAGTGCATATAATTAAACGTAAAGATGTTATTGCATAATAGTAGTATATACACAGAAAAATTGTTCATTTGATTAAATTCATTTAGTTTGTTTCTAGTTCTTTTGTTACAGAATAATGTATGTATTTATTTCATTAATGGAATTAAAGACGAAAATTAAATTAATATAGTTAAATAGACAATTTTTTTAATGTGCACACACACGCAATTATCGATGGTTTTATCGTATTTTATCGATTGTTTAAAATCTATCTACGATATTTAATTATGATAACGCTTATCATCATGCGTACTATAATAGATTCAATCTTTCTGTCATAATATTGAGCTAGGTTGGCGTTACATCTGTCGTACGATGAACTTTTCAAGTCTGTTGATTGTGCGGGCTGTAGAATAGAGAGAGATCGGGAACTGATCTCTCCTGCAACGAATTAACACGCTTGAAAAATTTATCGTACGATAAATGTAATATCAGCCCTCTCTCTCTCTCTCTCTCTCTCTCTTTCTCTCTCTGCATGGTTCTGAAAACTTTTTAAGAAAGACTTTGAGCCTTCACGTGTACGTCTACCTGCATATTGCGTGCACGGGAAACGTGGAAAATAGCGGGGAAAAACTTGAACGTGGGAAATTGCAGAGCCCGGAGGTACGTTTCGCGATGGGGCAAACCGGAGGAAGGGTCGGTGCTACGTGCTTAGAGTATCGCGCGATGTACATAAATCAACGATCATTTAAAAATAATTTGCGTGCGAAATGAACGCGAAGTTGTCATTAACGCGCGTTACAAAGAAGATTTTGCTGAAAAATATCTAAAAGTTTAACCAGATAAAGATAAAAATATAATTTTGTTGGACCATCAAAACAATGTATATTATATTGACCGTACAATTTTTTTTCAATTTATTCATTTTCACGTAATTTCAATTTGATCTGTTATTATTAATATTGTTATTAATTCTCCGTGGTCCAACATTTTTTTAATGTTTTCCTAATTCAATTGGGTCATTGCTGTCTGATTGTGTTTTTTAAAGTTTTTGAGCTCAAAAAGTCTGAAAAAATTTTTGGCACACTCTTTCAACATTCAAGAATACGATCCGTAAATATTATATGAATGTTTTTCTTTTTTTTTTATATACATCTGAATTTGAGGCAAAAGTTGAAAATTCACCTGGGTTTTTCAATCCCCAGTTGGATCATAGAGAGTTGATGACACTCTCCTGTCATTAATATAAAATATATAACAAGGAAGAATAAACATTCAAAGAAATACATCATATAATTTAAAATAAACCAATGCGAGCCAACACAAATTAATCATGTGCAAAAAAATATATTAATGGGAAAAAAATATAAACGTTTTTTTTTTTCTAACTTTTACTTTGGATTATCTTCAATATGATACTGATAGATTAATAAATATGTCGCTTACAATAAGACAATAAGATGGTTGAGACGATCAAATTAGAGAACATCGTGCATTATTAATATATTATTTTATAATTTTTTGAGTCGGCAACGAGAATGCTATCGGACTTGATTGCATTAATTAACCTTTAAAGGGCGGAGGTTTATTTTTAAAATATTACAGAGCTTTCTCTTAAGTAAGATTTATTATTTATTATGTGATTGCTTGTCTATTTTGTGTCTAAAAATATGACACTGTTTCAACGCCACTGTAGTGGCTTTCTCATAAAGGTTAATGTTATTTAATATCTTTTCTTTAAATCATATTTTTAATTTGTTGGGTGAGAACTTGCTATACTTGATCATATTGTAATTGATAATCATCGCGGTACTTGGCCCTGCGAAGGATGAACATTTATATTTGTTGAAAACTCGAATTGCCTATACAAAATGTAGAGTGAGAACGATTCTGCACTCGATGCACTAATGGCGTGCATCTCAAAGAGCCATCGTCCATGTGACCTTTTCTGCATTAATTTATTAACGAACTATTAGATCGCGGTCGCCGCGCGTGTGCACGCGTTTTACGCATACGCATATGCGTGCACGCGGCGTTATCGATTGACGACTGTTAATATGTCAAGTCATCATATCTTTTTCTTGCTGTCTAGACATTAATTCTCTGTCTAAAATTGATTCTCAATTCGAACATATGGCGAACATTTCACGAGGCCTAAGGGCCATGGTACACAAAAATACTTGAGTATGAGTAAGAAGAACAACATATACGTGTTGGATTTGATACTGTGTGTGCTTATGTAGACTTTATTGCCTTACGATTTCTATTGTGATTGGCTAATTTACTTATTGCTTATGATTTACTGCTCAAATTTCTTTTATATGCCATGGCCCTAATTAATTCGATAATAAATTTCTCGAAATCTCGTTATTTTAACTTTAAAAGTTTTGATGTTACTAGAAAGAGAATCTCTCCCTCTTTCTCGTAACGTTGAACTTTCAAACACAGTTTGTAAAGCTCTATCCCCGTTTCCACTAACGTAGATTAACTTTAATCTCGGTTCAACTTTACTCTTCATCTTTTTGTAATCCTTAGAACTAGAAAAGATAAAGAGAGATAAAGTTGAATCGAGATTAATCGATGCGAAAACGAGCATTAGAGATTAAAAGTCTAGGAAATCTTGAAATTCTAGAATTATCAAACATTCAATTAATCTTGATGAGATTTCTATTTTTTGAAAATGTTTTAACTCAAAGCTGCAGAAGCTTGAAATTGTTTAAGAGTTTCTATAGGAATTCTGAATTCCCAAAGTTCTGAAACTTTGCTTAAAGTTGGTCTCGAGATCTTTGTGACCCAATTGGATTCACATTTACCCTCTTGGCTCTGTTGACATTTTCAATGTAGCCTGAGGGAGAATAGTGACTGGCAAGCCCGACCCTCTTATTTCGTTCATGGTTATTCGGCTAATCTTGGATCATCTTCCGGTGGATCCCTCTCAGCTACTGTTACCAACCCAATCTTATCTGAAGCCGATAGGCAAATCGAGTTACATATTATCCTCGCTCAAATTCTCGATAATGTAACAAAGTTATCTCGCGCTGCCTCTTTTAGAATAACATTTTTTTTTTTTTTGTATAATAGTACTCTTGTACTGATTTTATAATTCTATTATTTTCTTAACACATACAATGGTTATCGCTAGAATATCGTTGCTTATAGACATCTAAATACAATACTGCCGTTCACTCTCCGAGTTTCCTTTGACTGTTACCTTGAACGGGGTCGACCACGTGCCGTTGTCGTGTAACGTAGGATACATACCGTGGTGTTTTGTCTCTTACGAAATTTCTGCAAATGCAGCAACAAATTTATGCAATTGCACGTTAACGACAGGCTCACGCGCGTAATTCTGTCACGTACAATGTTGCGTCTTGTATACTTATAGTCAGTATCTTTCAGATTGCTCCATTTTGAGGTACGAAGTCTTCGATGTTTTTTTTAACGACAAGAAACCAAAATGAGATAAAATAATTAGGAAATATACAGTGCGTGTTTTTATCCAACAGATTGAAAATAATTTGCAGAACAGGCATTAAATAACGTTAATTAATGCAAATGAATTCGACATTTTTGTGTTACCGATTTAAAAAAAATGAAATAATATTATTAAATGACAGTTAAATTAAATTACGTAAGATTGAAGGATAAACTTTCACTTTAAAGCGCTGTATATACGAAACCATCGATACCGCGATGTGATATCGGGGTATTTTTAATCTATCCCTATTTGGTACGAACCCAAGAAGCTCCGTGGGCTCCCGCGGCGTGACGGAAAAAGACGCGCGATGCAAAATCGATAGTCCAGCCTTTATGGTGCTTACGGTTCGACGAGGGTCGTGGGAAATCGCTGCGGAATCGTGAAGCCAACGTAGGAGGGTATCGTCGACGCCTAGGCTGGTGTCTTTGCTCCTTCGCTTTTAAAAGTTGCCAGAAACGCGCGATTACGTCTCTTACGCAACAGTCCTACACGCAATAATACCTGACCGCATTTCCGACCACGCATCAGAGAGGAACCAACGAGAAACTGGGTTATTATATACATATTTCTAGTGGTGCCGACTCGAAACCGGCACGAATAACGTCGTATTATCGAGGTCAATATTCTTTCGGACTTAAATAAAGTCTCGGTGTACATGAAAAACTTGTTCTCGTCCAGAAAAATCATGTATCGCGTGTAAATAGAAATCTTTTAATATCTATTTCTATCAGTATGGATTAATTTCAATCTCAACTTACTCTGTCTTTTTCTAATTTGTGTAGAATTAGAAAACGAGTAAAAGCAAGTTAAATTGGGGTATGTTAAGTTAGCACCCCAACTATAGTACTCAGGAGTTCTGATTAGAGTTCCCACTTTCTTTTGACGAGACGAAAAGTTCCCTATAATTAATAACAAGAGTTCCGCTCAATAAACATTTTTTAAAAATGGGGTGCTAACTTTTTATCGAATTTCGAGGTGGAATAGTTCTGAGCGTCTTAATAGATTCAATTTGCGATTACCTAGAGGTCCTGATATGTCAAAAAAATTTTCGAATAATAAAAAAAAATTAAAAATTTTTGAAAAATTAATTTTTAGATACAATAGTTCTGATGATAATTCTTGCTTTTTTTTGACGATACGAAGAGTTCTCTATAATTTTTAATGACATATGCGCTTAATAATCATTTTTTAATAATTTTTTAAAAATGGGGTGCTAACTTTTTAACGAAATTCAAGGTCGCATAGTTCTGATCAACTTAACAGAACTATTTTGTGAATACCTAGAGTTACACTTTTTCACCTTACAGTTTTCGATAGAATTCGTCGAGAACTATAAGAAACGCTACTCAGAACTACTCGGTACTCTCAAAAAAATTTTCAAAGATTTTCACTATTTTTTTTAAACTTTATTATATTAAAAAAATGTTTTTTATGTATGAAGAACTCTAGGTATTCACAAAATAGTTCTGTTAAGCTGATCAGAACTATGCGACCTTGAATAATAAGGTGAAAAAGCGATTGGACCAACGGTTTCCGAGTATACTCATTCTAAAAGTTGTTGATCTTCCGACAAATGTCGCTGTATCTTGCAAACCGTTGGTCCAATCGCTTTTTCACCTTATAGTTTTCGATAAAACTCGTCGAGAACTATAACAAACGCTACTCAGAACTACTCGGTACTCTCAAAAAAATTTTCAAAGATTTCAACTATTTTTTTTAAACTTTATTATATTAAAAAAATGTTTTTTATGTATCAAGAACTCTAGGTATTCACTAAATAGTTCTGTTAAGCTGATCAGAACTATGCGACCTTGAATTTCGTTAAAAAGTTAGCACCCCATTTATAAAAAATGTAAAAAAAAAAGTTTATTGAGCGGAACTCTTGTTATTAACTATAAGGAACTCTTCGTCTCGTCGAAAGGAAGTGGGAACTCTAATCAGAACTCCTGAGTACTATAGTTGGGGTGCTAACTTAACATACCCGTTAAATTGAGATTAAAGTTAATTTATACCTACTAGTAAAAATGGATATAAGACGGAATTTAACAGTACACTGAAAAAAATTTTCAAACATTTACAGTAAAATATGTTTTTACAGTAAATTAATAATAGTTAAATAAAATTAATGATCTTTGTATCAAATGTGTGTTTAATTCAATAAATATTATTTATAAAAATTTAATATTCTTTTTCAGTGTATCTCAATTTGAAGATCGTCTTTTTTATTTTAACACTCGACTACAGCAATGTGTCATTTAAACTCGTTAAGCGGAAAAAATTTAGACAATTGTGCAATTTATAATCTGTATGATTGGTACTATAAGGTACTAAATTGTAGGTCAAAAAACTTTGAACCTTCCTCTCTTTCTCAATAAAGTGTCTACTTGCATATTGTACTTCAAATAGATCAATTTAAAACCATAATGGTTTTCATAGCCGTAGTTGAGAATAAATTTTATTATATCTTACGTAGACTTAAGTTTAAAAAAGTCGCTTAAATTTCTTTTTAATTAAATCCTTCTATTTATGTAACAATCTGGACTCTCTGAATCTTTAGCTTGATACTTCGCTATATAAGGACGATTGATATATTACATTGCGTGCAAGTGACGAAGATCGGTCCCTTCGGACTTCGTTCAGCGACTCAGTTTGACTCGGGGCTGTCGTCGACGAGGTCGGACTCGTTTATAGAAATTACTGCAGATAATATCGCCGTTGATCCGGCTTTAAATCGCGACTGGCGACGACTTGGTTTATTACAACGAGCCGTTTATTCGCGCGCATCGTACTCCGCAAGCTCAGTGCTTTTGATTGACAAGCAATCTGCTTTCGTGTAATCTGTACTTCTCGAACGCATCTACAAGCTTCAGCTGTGTATACAAGTGTGACGTGTATGCGGTTTGATCTTCTCTCACCATTAATCGTACTTATCGTATCAGAGTCTTTTACTATCAAGCTTCTGAATTACTTATTGCTATCAGTGAAATAATTCTGTATTTTTTTAAAGAGAATCCGCGCACGCGATGAATACTAAAACATAACAGAGGAAATTTCATTTGTGGATTTTAATATGAGTGTTCAATTTTTTTAAAATTTATTTTTTTCGAAGAATTAGATAAAAATGTAAGAAACCAATTTTTTTTATTTCCTCCATTCAAGAAACCATTTGACTACACGATCATGGCTTTATCGCAAATTTTATATGGTTGCGGTTTAATCCGTGTTTGTATGTGATGAAGACCTATGTAATTAAGCTTTATGAAATGGAAAGAGAGAGAGAGAGAGAGAGAGAGAAGGTGAGGGAGGGAGTCGGCGTGGAAACTAGGCTAGGAAACGTCGCATTCGTTGACACTGTTACAGTTATTGACATTGGTCAATGTATTTCAGTCCGCACTGAACTGAACATCCTGACTGAGAAAAATAATGAAGTATCTTATCTAAAGATAATTAAAATTAGCACGCAATTTTTTTTTCATTCTCAAAATATTCAAACATTTATTTCTGATGTTTTTTGAAAAATATACAAATTATTTTTTATTTTAGAATTAATAAAAGCGCTTTTAATGTTTTGATTAATCTTGTATAGAGTTATTTAGCACTAACAAGATAGGATATATTTTTTATATCTCAGGTTATATCGGCGCTTTTATGCTTCAGATGTATTTTTTATGCCTCTTCTATAACTTTTTTTTATTCTTCATTATACTATCGTGCAAAAAAGCGTGTGTGCTTCAGAGTGTGCGGTGTGTAGATGTATGTGAGTGTTCACAGTGTACTGAACTCGAGTCCGTTCACTAAGCCCTGTGTGGATCAGTCACTTTTACGGAAAAAGTCCCTCTATAAAATTGCAAATTTTTCATTGAATTTATCTGTCTTTTTATTATTGAACACAACCAGGGTAACGATCATGTAATAAAAAGTGAAAATTTTTTGTACACACATACATAAAAATTTTCACTTTTCACGTTTCCGCTCTAAAGAAAAAGTTACATGATCGCTACCAAGGACTTTAATTTGCAAGTGTAACTCGCACTCTTTTCACGTAGTTAGATTAAAATTAAAACAGAGCTGTGTGCGTTTGTTTGGCTCACAATCGCGTAAATGATAACGCGTGTCCACAGAATGGACTCTATTCATGACTGAAGAAAATGTGATTTATTGTGAACTCCGCCAATTTGTGATTCATAGTATCAACAAGAAAGATATCTCCATCGCAAATATTAGACCGAGACAAGCAGATTATAGCATCTTATCGCAAATTAATATAGCAATTAGCAGCACCTCAACTTTTTTTTCAAAATGTTTGCGAATCAATAAAAGCTTTAGTGGTAATAAATACCATTAATACATGATCACTGAAAAATAATTGTTTCAAAAAGCAAGTTAAAAGGAGTCCAGATTTAAAAGAAATTATGATACAATAGAATCAGATAATAGCTAATTTGATAAGGAAGATGACAAAATGTTTTTCTAGTTTATTTAATTCTTTTTTTTTATTGTGATATTCTTATTAAAATACCCAGTTTCGCAAATATCCCGATTATAATATCTGTGGTACCTGTGAATGCTTCTGAATTGTTAAAAGTTCAGACGTTAACACGAGAGCTTGACTGTCACTTAAAAAAAATAGGAAAGACAGTTTGATGGTGATGGCGATTCAATCAAGTTTCGATCCTGTCGCTCTCGTCGTGTGGGCGTTCACTGACTCTGCGTCATTCTATAGTCTTTATCGTTATCAGTACACGTCCATCTCACATTGAAAAAATACTAAATTTTAATAAATGTTTGACTAGTTCTAAGTAAATATTTACTAAAAGTGTAAACATATGTATTTATTTGATACTAAAAACAATTTGATTTAACTATCTTTTTTTTATTGAGTAAAGTAAATATTTATTTTTTAAAGAAATATTTACTTACAATATTTACTTACAAAAATTTAATAAATTCTTTTCAGTGCCTGAAGAAGGAACGATTCATTTGAAACACGCGCGCACATTTTTGCTGATTTATTGATGTCGCGATAAATCATTTATCAATCAATTATACTAATTACTTATGTGTGACTCAAAAGACGCGGTAGTCAAGTATATTTTTCTTGAGATATATCTTCATGAACTGCTGCAATATATTTTTTACAGAGAAAGAAAGATATTTCTTTCAGATTACAATAATATAACAGTGATACGTAAATACACTTGATGCATAATAAATATTTATATCTTTAAATAGAGACTTCGATATTTTTGTTTCTCTTCTCAGGAAAATCACTTCCGAGTATCGAACTCTCGTGATTGGAAACGGCTGCGTAGACCTAAGTTCATACTTGAGAATCTGAAAAACAAGTGATTGTACGAGTGCTACACTGTAGTTAGGTTAATTCTGTACCAGCATTGTGGTGCACTGACCTTTGGCACGTACAGTTTGAGTTCTGCAGTTCTTTGGAGGCCTCCAAAGTTTTCGACACAAATATTTTATATACATAAATTCGAGTTCAGGGAAGAAAGGAAGATAACTGTCTCGACGGCATCGTTTACAAAGTCATTGTCTCCGCGCTCGTCCAATTTACCGTTCTAATCTACAAAAGCCGCCTCTCTATTCGAGAAAGAGGATTAAATCTGTCCGCGGAGATGCGCATCTGCCGTGCTGCGAAATAAACTTGTGTATACGCTTCGCATTCACGTATACACGCACACGCAGATAATATACGCGACTAGTAAGACCGGGATGCATCCGAGGTCGACGTCTCCGCAGTCACCATGACGAATGTTACTCGATACTTTGTGCCACTGTCCACTCGTGGTCGAGCTTTTTGTTCCCCGAGATCCTCTCTCTGGTCCTCCCTTCCTCGAGATCTCCTTGCCTCTTCTGATAATTAGTCTCGTTCGAAGGGCACTTTCGTATGTATGCAGACTGCGATTCTCCCGACAAGTATTAATACATATTAATACTATATATTAATACATATTAATACAGTATTAATACATACACATACCATCTTTTTTTAATAAAATATCAGAATTATAAAAAGTCAAAGTTATAAAAAATAATAAAATTTCAAAATACCCCCATAAATTACCAGAATTTATTTAACTCAGTCCGATCTGGATAGTATTAAAGCAATAAAGGAGCAAACAGTCTTTGAAATATATGACGATAATCAGGATCTGCTACACTGAGAGAAATCTGGTCTAGTTGGATTAATTGGAATTCTAGTTGAAAATAGACGAATCAAATTTTTCTAGTTAAATCTACCAGAATTTTAATCGAGATAACCGGAATTCTCTCTGATTATAATATAATCAGAACCTTTAGGTTCGTCCATCTTTAAACAGACATTTTTCTCAGTGTGTAGGCAAATGAAGGATCTTTAAGATCAGAAATCTCTTAAATAATTAATGTGTAAACTGTATGCATTATTAATATCTACGACTAGAGATGTTGGAAACTTCTGTTAATAACGTTAGGGAAGCTAGATAAAAACTAAAAAAGAAAAACAAAAATTTATCTGGTATATTATACTCTAGGAAACTTTTATGATTAACTATACTAATGTGGAGATTTGCGGATGTAGTAGCAACTGCTATTAACTCGGTGAACGAGTTTCTTACCAACTTCTTGCTTTTGAAAAATTTTTTTTGAAATGCCAGAACAAGGTTAACTAACCGGTTCTCGACATTCGATTCCCTCGATCGAACAAGCCGATTTCCAACGCGCAGCGTAGTTTACGATATCGCGTGTGATAGAAATATATATTGCGTGAGAGAGCAACCGGAAGTGCATACTTATCGAACGTAAGGGATACTTCAATATTTATTTGCCTCACAGATTCTTGAATCCGTACATTCTTGTGTAAATCCATAAATCTTTGTATCCATAATTTAATAATTATAATAATAATTTAATAATTAAACTTTATATCTTACAATTCCGAAACTTTGCATTCACGAAACGTACGAACATGGAGTATGACATCATCCACTTTAATATCCAGGGATTGTAATAGTTCCACTATCGAAGAAGAAGGGGACGTGTTGCACCCCCGACACTCGTTGATTTAGTTCGGGGCAAGGGTCGACAAAAATATCTCTAGAGTTCTGTATCTAATGAACAGTAGGGCATCGTTATTTCAACGCGACAGGACTCATAGTCATTGGCACGACTACGCTCGACGAAACTTAAAAAATTTGAAAAATTCAGAAAAAGTCAGAGGCAGACAAAAATTAAACTGCAACGATTCGCATCATGATTTTTGTTTGTCAGCGTTTCAGGGAACACCCTGTATAAATCATCTGCTTTCACTCTACGGTATGTTGAGCGCGATATAGAGAGCGTGAAATTCGAGGCGCGTTAAATCGGAGATTCGGCGCGAACCGATCGTTAATTGCCGACGTCGAGCAAATCGATCCTCGATATTCGCTGTCTTGCTCGCGCATAAAACATATTGATCAAGCTGCTAAGTCGACAAGGAGTATATAAAAGCCAGCTTATCGTATGAGATGCTTTGAACGGAATCGAGCTTGATTTTATCAAGCAAAACTAGATCGCTTATTGGTTCTTGCACAACTGCAACATCGTATAGATTCATAGTGAGAGAAAAAGAGAAAGAGAGAGAAGTGGCAAATTAACTTAGAAATCCTACAAGGAAAAATTATGTTAAGTATATTTAAAAAAAATAATTTTTGCGAAAAATATTATCTCAGTCGGTCGGTCGGGATTCAAATCCGGATGTCCCAAATTCTATGCGGGCATTCTTCAAATTTTCCATCAGGGATTCGGCATTAATCAATAATTAGTGTGAGAAACGTTGTTTTTCAAAGACATGCATAAACAATTATAATAATAATTCGAAATTGGACCAACGAAAATAAATAAATCAATTAATTAAGAGAAATAATTCATGGATTCTTTTTTTCTTAATTAATTGGTTTGTTCTCGTCGGTCTAATTTCGAATTATTATTATAATTGAAATTTTGTTGATTCAACGAACAAATATACCATATGTTCTTGTTTTAACAAAATGTTATTTGTTTCATTAATACCATCATTGAATTAATGCAAAATTAACAAAATTATTTTCAATTGGACTGCTATTGGCTAATACTGTTACATATTAATTGGCTAATACTGTTAAGTATTAATATACTTTCTACATCATTTTTTCTTTATATATATAGTTAAATTTTTGAAGATCAAGATGAAGATTTTTGAATTTGTATAAATATATAGTGAATATTTCAGAAGGTTTTATATATGGCAATAAATTATTAATAAGATTTCATAACATGAATCTTTAAAGAACCCTTTTTACGATGTCATTGAAGATGACAAAAATTTGTCTTTACGAGACTGACAAAATCCCAAAATAAAGAAACTTCTTTGAAAGCCAATATGACATCGAAGGAATCTCGGAGTCTCCTCACGGGAATCAAATAACAGTTTGGCAGATTTCACCGCAGCTATGTGAGGAAAACGAGCGAAAACCGGATGGACGTTACAACCTACGGCATGTCGACATTTTTTTTCTTTCAAACGACGTAAATGTCACTAATGAGGAATGAGAGCCTTTCCAAGGTGCCCACGTGCCTTCTCGAGCTTGTTCATGGTGCGTTAACTCGAGCACTACTTCAGGCCTAGTTAGATTTAATTCGAGCGGAAGAGAGCTAGAGAAGTGGTTCCAAACATATCCCGCGATAAAAATTGTGTTGGTCCACTTTGACATGGTTTAAAAAAAAAAAATACACTAAAAACGTGAAATGTTTCGAATATTTATAGCCGATAAATTTTATATTCGTTCATATGTTACATTGTGACAAACAAGCGTCGCACAATGAAAGTAGAAATATTTTTATCGTAATGTCGCATACAGTAAAGTGAGTTTTGGCGGTCACTGCACCTCCATCAGTTCCGTGGCGTATACAAAATACAAGATAGTGATGGTGTCTACACATAGCAAGCAGGATATAAATATCTCTCGGCCAGGCAATCTCCGAGAGCAGCGCCGTAGCTTTTCAGCACGTTGCTCCCGTAACGCATAAACGTCGATATAATTTATTCAACCTGTCGTTTTAGTGATCTCAACGACTCACATCCTTCCCTTATCAGTGACCCGAATACGAACCCTCTCTCTTTCCTCTGTCGTCTCTTTTTGCTAAGTTCTCACGCTTTAATTAGTCGCGCGTAACTATAAAAATCCGCCTACATTTGATGGACATTATTTTATAATTAACAAAACAGATGTATGGTTTTTAAATTATCAGGGCTGTTGAAATAAATTTCTAAAGAGATGATTACGAAATTAGAGGAAACGCAATATCGGTAGCGTCTCGGGTAATAAACTGTTAAATAATTTTTTGTTTTTTACGTTAATAAAGCAACGTCGATTGATCGACGAACGTTTTGTATTTCCTTTAGAACATTACGGCCTTAATATAATCTTGAGAGACAAGGAATGACATTTCGCGGATGGAAGATGGAATCTTAGAGATGCACGTGTCTCGCGATTGCAGAATCGCTGCACGTCGCGGCATTAACATAAACTCTTTGTTGTCGGCGACGATGCCTAAGTCGGATTACGCCATTCGATCGCTCGATATCGTCTTGGCTCTAATGCGTCGGAATGCGCGTCTCCTTGATAAACATACTGAACGACTAAAATGACGCGGAGATTTCCCGCAGACTGTTCCACTGCGCGAGATTTTATGAAGCGCGACGATGTACATATTTTCATAAATAATAGTGCGAGACGAGAATAGAAACTAGTAAAAATAAAAGTAGGAAATAAAAGCAGCGATTATCTCATTTTTGTATAGTTAATAATTTACATTTATTTTATAAATCGATATTATTTTTTTTCAACGTTAAATATTATTCATCGTTTTCAAAAAAATTTCTTGGAAAAAGTGAGATTAGCTTGTAAATTATTGGGCAACTTTTCCCTCGCGCACACAAGGCAAGCGGGGAGGGAGCAAGTGATAATCTCGGAGAGATATCTACTGTTAAAGTTATACAGAATATTGCATCGATTCGTGCGCAGGGGGTAGTGACCTTGTACTTCTTGCGTACACGAACTTGTTTTATGCGTGACCATATGGTCGACATGTGCATTCTCTGCTCTAACAGCCGCACGTGTGCACCAGGATGCAGCCGCGAACGAGTGTGAATAATCGGTGGAATCAGCGTCGCGTCTTAGTCATTGTCACTTGTCGTTTACCATTG
The DNA here is from genome assembly GCF_001594065.2 of Cyphomyrmex costatus. Classification (NCBI taxonomy): domain Eukaryota; kingdom Metazoa; phylum Arthropoda; class Insecta; order Hymenoptera; family Formicidae; genus Cyphomyrmex; species Cyphomyrmex costatus. The sequence continues at coordinate 41,008 of NW_017280157.1, forward strand.
TCGAGCGAATTTAAAACAGATTGAGCAATTCGGTTCATTTTATTACAAGTCATTGAAAAACTCCTTCGACAATTTGTTGGCATTACAGATAGATTTGTATTGCAAGGATTTACAAGACTGTAACGACTCTAAAAGTTGCACGTGATTTATGCCCGGTTTATGTTCTTCTAAGAGAGATAAAGAAATTGCTTCTTTTACGAGTTTTCCATAAAATGTGGGTTACTTTTACTGTTTAAATGAATGTTTTTTCTTTATATTCACACACGTTGATAAAATAAATTTCAAAATATATAATTTAGGAACAAGATTATGAATAAAAAAGTTGCGATGAAAATATCATTGAACAATTATGTTCTTTTGGTTGAATTAGTATACACTTGTACATACATTGTTGCGTTATATCACGATTACATAAAATTATCTATATCGTTCTGTGTACATGGCAATTATAGATTATGTAAATTATGTATGTATTTATAAAAAATGTATGAAATTTAAGAGCCGCATATCAATTATATATTTTTATCGATTTTCCTAAAGAAATTAAGGCTTATTTGTTACAACTGATAATTATTATGCCAAATCATTTATAAGTTTAAAGAATCTCATTTATTATATAATAATTGATGCAATGCGTTGTACGCGATTAAAATGAAACAGCGTTTGGAGTTTAGCGAAAGTAAGATAGAAAATTTTACTGCAGTGTACAGAACAGCGACAAAGAACAAATGTATTATTTATTTCGAGATTCCGAGCGAGAGTCGACGTGGAATTTGTTTATTCGACACTTCGAGCGATGGTATCGCGATATAGTTAATGTCGCTGCAGATGCAGTCGCGATTGAATGCAACTCTAAAATAGGTGCAATGCGGACAACCGACAGACACGTTGCGAAGAGCGAGTAAGTCTTTCCGGTTTTTACTTGCCGGGTGGATAGTAATAGTAGTAGAGTAGTAGTAGTAGTAGTAGCAGCAACGAGTACTCATATGTCTTACCGTGGCGTAGTAGTGACCTTTCAGCCTCAGGATACTGCCTCTACCTTATGCAAGCTTGCTGCATGCGGCAGCGTGTCTGCGGTTTCATTCACAACGAGACGCACGCGAGAATCTCACCGCACTCGATTCCTGTTAGCACGAATGCTTAAGTTTAACAGACTGATACCTATCTGAATACCATAAGCACTGGTTTTGCATTAGCAAGCAAGCAGGAAGCATTTAAATGCACACCGATACACGGTGCACTGATACGCGGAGATAAAATATTAGCTTTCCAGAGCTTACATTCAGTATCGATATGCCAGCGATATCATCGAAATAATTTTCAACTTTGACGTTTAGTTTAATCGAAACGAATTTATAATACGTATGTTAACATATTTTAACGTATAATTGCAACTTTCTAATTGCACACCGGGAAGCCGCATGAATCAGCGATAAATTTGATAATCGCAATTACGTAACTGCAACTCGCTGGTTACGAAGATTGCGTCTCGTATTTTCACATTAAGTAAGTATATGTATAATCCGGAAATAGTTATTATGTATTTTTCGCGAAACATTACTTTAGTATATTCCATATATAATATTTTGTAACGCTGACAAATTATTCGTTATGCAATTTTATTATATGATCTGGTTTTCTCAATTCAACGGTCGCGAAATGAGTCGTGTATTATTAATCCCGTTCTGTGTCTGGTTTATGTTCCATGGTTAAATGACTGTTTGACTGCGTGGGAGCCTAATGAAATACAGATAAATGACAAGGGGTAAAGACTATGGTGACTCACGGTCGTGCCTACATGGTCGATTGAACTGCACCATGAGGATCGACCGTGGCATTATATTGTTTTCGATATCACCTACTGTGTGATTTATAAATAAAGTAACTATTTTAAATGGCTTATAGTCTTTTATTGAATTATTATTTTTTTTGTTTAATGAATTATTACTCTCAGGTACTATTTCCGGATAACTTATTATCGGAGTTTCAAGATGAGACAACTTTTATATAATTATGTTTAAATAGAAACTTTTACATTCGTAATTTGTTTTAGTATTCAATCAACAACGTAATTTCGTCATGATTGATAAAAAGAAATATAGAAGCTAATAATGAGGTATGAAAAATAGGTCATATATGCTTTCGGACTACTTTCAAAAGAATATTATTAGCTGTGTCGGAGGCTTTTCTCAGTTCTTCTCGCAGGTGCAACATCCGGCGGAATAGCTCTATTCGCTCGTTTTATGGCAGCTAATTGCTAATTACGAAGTACAATAGCGATACGCATATTGTTACGACTTTGTCGTCAACGTCAAAGCCGTGTTTGGTCACGGTCATATTCTTGACCCTGATAGATAGTTCAAACGATGTTTGTTAATAAGGCCATTATATCAGCATTATATCGGCATTGCCTGTTATACATTACTTCATTATTCTAAAAGTAGAACTCATAAAAAAGATAAACCTTGCTTTGATTTTACAAAACAATAACGAAGGTTAATAAGCACACAATTATGAAATAATTATTATAAAACTTTTTAAACTTAAAATTTTTAAGATTCTAAAAATTTAAAACTTATAAAATAATTTTACATAGTTATTATTATAATTGTAACAAACAAACCTTGTTTTTACTAGAAGAATAAAAAATATATAACTTGGAAATGCAGCTCTTTTTTAAAGCATAATCGTAATGTAATTTGATTTAATGGTGAATTAATGCTCGATTACATTACATATTGGTATAAAAATCGCTTGTTACTCACAAACTCGCGGTCGGATAAAAAACGGCGATCAATACAGCCACCTTGCTAATAGCAGTCAGCGTGCGATAAGATATTATTGTTATCACTTATGACCGCAATTACGCAATGTGTGTGTACCGTTGTGTACGTATGCGAAATCCGCAGCACAACACGCACTTATGAGAATCGTGGTAAACTATGATGAGTCAGTAAGATAAGAGAAAAAATAAACGATAAGAATTTTTCAAATTGAACTTCGTGTATTTCATGTATTTATATGACTATATCTAAGATTTACGTAATTTTTGCAATTTGTCTCACTCAATCTCTTCCATTATTTACATACTGTCGGTTGTAACAAGGGCTGGGTCAAAGGGATGTCCCTGGATGAATCAAACATTCATCTTGTTAGGGATTTTGCGGCTTAAAATCCTCGGGATTTTAAGCCGCACGAGTGTTTCACGTTATTGAACTTTTCTCTATAATTATTCGTGAATATCACGCCTTGAATAATTCAAATTTATGTGAAAAAAAATTTTATTTGATTCTCAAACGCATTTGAAACAATATTATAACAAATGCAATAAAATCTTATTGAATTATTCCGAAATTAATCGAGATTGTTGATAAAAATATCACAACTATATTTTTGAAAGTATATAGTCTGACAATATACGTAGTTCTCGAACTGTTGAAATACAAAAGTAAAGACATCTCAGATAACAAAATATTATATTTTATCTTTCAAAGTAATCTTCTATTATATATCTTTGATATAAAGCCTCAAAACTTTTTTTAAAGCCATATACTTGGAATGCTGTTCAGAATACTTGTCATATTCCTTTAGATCTCCTCGACGTCGAAAATATTTATCTATTTTGCACTTTAGGAACAGCATGAAATCCAAAAGGACTAAATTCGATGAATAAAATGGGTAGCTAATCTCAATAACTGCTTTCTTGCCAAAAACTGTTTTATGATATTATTCCCTTGGATGCAGGGACGTCGTTATGCAGCTTTCTTGACATATTCTGGCTCTCTCGGATCTTGTGCTATTCCCAAAATGTAAAAATATTATGAAAAATAAATCTTTTCAGGTAAAGGAATGCGACAAGTGCTCCAAACAGCATTTCAACTATGGACTTTAAAAAAGAGTTTCAAGGCTTTGTATCAAAGATGCATGAAGCGTGTATTAGATGTCACAAGGGACTTCCTTTGAAACACAAAATGTAGCATTTTGTTATCTAAGATGTTGTTTTTTTTATTGCTACAATCCGAGAACTTTATATTTAGACCATATAAATATTTATTATTATTAAATTTTTTTTATGCTACTTTATTAAAATTTTTTTCAAATATTTCTTATATCACAGTATAAAATTACAGCTATCTAAACACTTAATTAGTATATGTAATTATTATCAAAGTATATTTGAGCTCTAATCTGATAATTTCTTGAAGACATTTGGGCTTTGATAATTGATTTCTGATGATAGTCTTGAATGGTTTCAGGTCTCAAGAGAACGGTGAGTGAATTACCGCAAAGAGGAATCAGGAGGTACAAGCCGGCAAGTCGAAAATGCCGCTCCCGAAGCGATTGGTAGAGCCTGTTCATGTAGCACGTGGCACTATCCCTGAGGACTTCCCGCTGCCATCGGAACTCGAGGCGGCCACCAATGGCACCTTGGCCAACACTATCAGACAACTATCTAGCTTGTCGAGGCATGCCGAGGATCTCTTCGGCGAGTTGGCAAGAGAAGCGCACGGATTGAGCGATCGAGCGAATTCCCTGCAGGCTAGGATAGATCGTTTAGCTGTCAAGGTTACCCAATTGGATAGTAATGTTGAGGAAGGTACGTAAAACGTGCTTGTTTCAATTTGTCCAGCTAACTGTGATACGAAATAATTAAAAGAGAGATATAATACTAAAGTTATGAAAATGAAGATTTAAATGATGTTAAGTTCTTATTTTCTGTGCAGTCTCATTGCAAGATATACACATGAGGAAAGCCTTCAAAAGTTCTGTGGTGTTCGATCAGCAAGTCGTCTCTAGAGACACCATGCCGACGGCGATGCTGGAAACGTATCATCAATGTGACACGCCACCGCCCCTAGACAAACTTAATATTTACAGGTAATTAGCGGCGTCAGTTCATTTTCATCAGTTTCAATAATTTAATACGGTAATAATTGAAACATTAACTATTGTCTTCAGGGAGGATGGCAAGGATGGTTTGAAATTCTACACCGATCCGAATTACTTCTTCGACCTATGGAGTCAGGAAATGCTCAAAGACACGGAAAAGAAATTACATGATCGAGGAAAGAAGGTAAGAATCCTTGCAGAATAATGCACTCTAAGACGCATCTCGATAACTATTGTATTATTTAATATCCGTACTGTATCGTTTTCTAAATCTAATTATGAATCAGTCAAGTTTAATTGATCTTTGATCTTTGAAGTTGTCGAGGTGCGCGGATTTATAGATCAAATTGGAATCATATGATTACTTAACCTGTCTAATACTGCGATTCTAACTATTGAATTACTGTCCCCTTCGTTGTAGAGCGAGTCTGAATATGCCGAACCGTTCAGAGAGGCAAGTCGATGGTTTGGATCTTTGTAGTTTCTTTTTAATCTCTCTTATCCCTCTTATAAAACATCCAATAGTATTTCAGTGAATCGATCGATCGCCACTTCACTCTCATCGCATAATCACCCTCTTTGTGGTTTTTCTTTCATTAACCGACCTTTTTGCGCGCTGATATAGAGACTGACGCTAGATGCTCGCTTTCTCGAAGTTTTGTAGTTGTGCTAATAGTCACGTTTTCTCAGTGGCGACATTCACTTTGCGTAGATCGAATGTAAATAGACTTCATTGTCGGAACCTAAGTTTGTTGACCTTTTCGATGACGAGATCGAAAAGAAAAGAAGCAAAAATTCCATCTACGCAAATCTTGATTCGAGGCCCTTCCTATCCTTTCCGAAAACTAAGATGTGTTTTTTGATATACTCAAAACAAATCTCTCACACCTACCGTCACTTTGTGGATCACTTATGTAATGTCGTTCTTTGCAATTTTCATGCAAGTTTTGAATGTACTTTTTAGAACTGCGTTATACTCATCATCCTCCGATTCATCTTCGATCGATACCGATACCCTTTCACGATCTTGATCGTTTCATCGTTCATTTCAGGATTATCTCATCTCCACTTTATCATGTGTCACATAGAAAATAAAAGTGTTGCCGTGAATAGGAAGAATATTTTTCTTTTTTTTTCTTATGATAATGAATTTTTGTTGTAAAATTAACAAATGATAATTTTGTGGGGCTCCACTTTTATTTTTTTTTTACACATATACATTTATGTCCTTCTTAACTATTGATCCAGTAAATTCTGATTTGGTTTAGAAACGATAATATCGCTTTTAAATAATTTTAAAATAACTTCTTTTCTTCTCCAATTGGAACTCTAAAATTTATTGTTAAAAATGTCTCCAATTACTGGATCAATCGTCGGGATGTTCTTGAATTAAACCGATTGTGCTTGACTTACATGCGATGCACCTTGTTCGTTTTCTCTTGCGCGTTATGCATATTAAATCGTATTTTTTTTCGCGAAACAGCCGCACAGGCCTCGGAATGAGGGTGGCGGTGGAGGTGGTGGCAGGCATAAGAAGCGTGTAAGGCAACCACATAATACGAGGGAACGACAACGGCAACTGGCTGTTGGCCATGGCGAATACATCATGCCGACGCAAGCAGTGCAGTACAGGGCGCCACACAATGTACAACCCGATGATGCGTTGTTGGGAATGGTAATGACGGATCCCAGGCCACCCAGGCCCAACAGCATCGAACTACGACGAAGCTACCCTCCAGAAGAGCAGCATCTTTACAGCCCGCCGTCTTCCGATCACTATAGGTGAAAATATCGATATGACAATAATAATAATAATAATAATAATAATAATAATATAATTGATAATTTTAAATAATTATAGATAGTCGATAATAATATGTATATTAATAATCAGAATACTTTTTATTCTATGCTTTTACTTTACTTTCCTAGTACTATGGACTCTTTAAATTCTTTTATACTATAGAATTTAAAGGTTTATATCTTTACGCATAATTGATAATGTTCTCTCGTTATAGGGGAACGAACTATATGACTCAGGGCTACGATGACAATCCATACGGCTCGCATTACGCCTCGGGTCAGGCACCGATCGGTAGCGACGCGTATCAAAGTCCTGGCGGTCAGAGTACTCCGAGTCGGGGCGGTAGGTCACGACCATCGCAACCGCCACCGGCGCCGCCGAGCAACGCTTCCAGCAATTCTACACCCACAGTAGCATCCGCTAACAATACTCCCACTAGGGGAAGATCCATGAGCACCGGCAGGGATACCCTGCCACCGCCACCCCCGCCACCTGGAGAAACCATGTCTCCTCCTTCCATGAACGGTATATTTGTTATATTAATTATTATTTTTAATTTACAGTATAATCGTATTTGAGAAACTATCTCTTCTCAACATATAAAATAACTATTAATATATGTATATTATTGTACAATTATTTTTAATTATTTAAAAAAAATAAGGAATGTAAACTTATTTTGTACAACTTAGTGACCCTCTAATAAGAGTCTGGCCACCTTCTCCCCGGTTTGTGATTGGTCCGACATTTATCATCCATTCCCGCAAATTTCTTTAAATTTATAAATTGTAAAAATTAATAAATTCGTAAAAATTAAAGTAGAATCAATTACAATTTTTATTTTTATTATTATTTAACTTATATTAACATTATTAAATATTTTCTATAAAAACTTTTATGTAAAAAAAACGTTGCAATATGTCTTTCATAAAATAAAAACAACAATTAAGTAAGTATTATAAATATATTGAAAATATAAAAATTAATATATTAAGAATATATAAAATTTATAAAAATATTACAAGATTAAGAAACTTTAATAAAAATTAAATTTAAATACAAATAATACAATTAATGCTTTAAAATTCTTAACAAAAAATACTTAGGTAGCACCAATAGGGAATAAATAAAGTAGTATATTTAT
>NW_017280157.1:48914-82989 GCF_001594065.2 Cyphomyrmex costatus
AATAATAATAATAATATAATAATAATATAATAATATAATATAATAATAATATATAATATAATAATATAATAATATTATAATATTAATTATAATGATTCTTCTTCTTCTTCGAATATTAATGGTCCTGTTGCGGGATTCTCTAAACGTTTTTTCGATAACTGTTGTTATCATTAACTAGCGACAACCAATGAGAGCCGCCCTTTCTTTTATGATTGTCCTGCCATTGGCTGTCGTTAGTTAACGTTAGCGACAATCATCGATAAAACGTTTAGAGAATCCCGCAAGATGCATGAGGCGAGACGAAACAGAAACTATGAAGTTTGTAGAGCTACAATCAGCTACAACTTACAGCGCCACTAGAATGAGATAGCATGATTTTTTCTCTCTCGCACAATTTTGACGAATAATGGCGGACTTCACGTGTCCAGACTCTTATTAGAGGGTCACTAGTACAACTTATTGTTAATATTTCAGGTTCCATACCGCCACACTTGCTGAACAGGAGCGGAAGTCGGTCAGATAGTCCTCTACCAAGTCAACGTTCGACACCGACACCACCGAACCATTCAGGTCAATTGGGTACGGATGAGACAGATCCAGCACCCCAGGATCTTCCACCACCTCCACCCACCCCAGATCCTACTCCGCCACGACCCATCTCACCTCCATGCAACATCCCGCCACCTCCACCACCGCCGCCTCCTCCACCGGTCGCCAATGGACCTACGGCGCCATTGCCGTTGACAAATGGTGACATCGCAAAGATGATTGCGACCAATCCGCCGAAACTAAAGCCCCTGAAGAGCATTGTAGATGGCCAGCTAAGGAAACCCGTCAACCCGAATATCCCATTAGTCGACCCGCGAAATGATTTGCTCAAGGCGATTCGTGATGGTAAATTATATCTGCATTTTATGATTTTTAAGATAACTCAAAAAAGAATGAAGCACTTAAAAGCACTTTGGAAAATCTTAGATATCAAATAATTTTACGTTAATTAAGAGTAATATTATTTTATCCGAGACAATTGTTATCCAGGTATAAAACTACGCAAGGTAGAGAAGATCGAGCAGAAAGAGGTGGAGCGGGTGAACGCACTCAACGACGTCGCATCCATTCTAGCGCGCCGCGTCGCCGTCGAGTTTAGCGACAGCGACTCTGCATCAGAGAGCGAATGCGACAGCGAAGGATGGGGTGAGCAGGAGAGTAATCTGGCGTGACCCAACTCCCTGTCATCCGCCGCTGTTACTGCCTCCTAGAGAAATGGCCGATGATTAATTCATTTTGATGCTTTGAAGCCACCCTAACGTTCTCCGGCGCTGTAACGAGTCGATTTATTTAATTATTTCGTTTCTCGTTTCGTATTTCCGTGGCCGAGGAATCATAAAACATTCGCGCGCTTTAAACATTGTATATATTTAGAATTTACGAATTTCCAAAACAGAACCGAAGTAAATTCTGAATTATAAAAGCATAATTGTACACAATCCTTTTAACGGAGATTATTCGTTATGGAGAATATACAGGTAGAATCTTAATTTATTATCGCTCATCAAACAAAGACAACGTAAACTTTATTAATGGAAGTAATTGTTCGCGCCTCTATCGCGTTATTAATATGAGAAAAATTGAAATGATACCGGGGTATAACATTTTCCTAAGATCATTATTCATTCTGCGAAAAAAACACAAAATACCATTTGAAAACGGTAAACTAGAAGTTTAATTTTTGAAAAAAGAATTCTTGAAAGACATGTTCGACAATTTTATAGGATTATCAATCATGATGTCGTTCTTTTGTCTCACAAGTTATTCCACAGTTGTAACTCCAACATTGAATCGATTGGTCAATCAGTCAGTCGATAAAGCAATAGCACCATTTAGTTTAATCACTCTGTTCTTAGGATGTTCTCAAAGACATGCTAATTGCGAACAATTTAATTACGAACGTAGTTTAGCCAAATCGTGTTTCGAGTTTTGAGTGCAGCGAACGGAGCACTCATGAGCTCGTAAGAAAATCACAATGTGAAAATTATGCACTAGTAAATAGTTAATTCGTAGATCCAGGTATTATATATAGGATTTTCTGGAACGACAGGAAAATCCTAGAAAAGAAGGCTGACAGGTTGAACGCCACATTTATAGTCTCCTTAAAATAGTACGCTTCGAACTAAAATACCTTCTGCATATTTCCAACTTGTATGGCCATCTCAAAAATCACAGTTTAGATATTAATATTGATATATATATATGTATATATATATATATAATATAATATATATATTATTTTATATGTTATCATTGTATAAATTCATCCATCAAGAAAACTTTCTATAAATTTATATATGAATTTTGAGAATATAAGAAACATTAAACAAAAAGGTGTTAAGCTAATTATTAGATTTCTACACGTAATCTTGGTATTTATAAATGAGTCATAATTCTGGTCATAATAATGTTATGAGGCGTTCAAACTGTCGGCAAAAATATGCGCACACAAAGAAAGTGAACATCGACTTGCCGAAGTCGTGACACACCAGGTAGAACCAGGTAGAACTTCCTTCCCGGCACATTCCATAACGATGCTGTACGATGATGCATGGCGATCGTTCACTCACACACATACACACGCAACACACGTACATATACAAATAAATAATATAAAGATAATAGTAATAATGATAATAATATATAAGCGTCTCTACTTACCCCATAGAGATGAGCAGCGCTCCGCGTTAAACGCGTACACCATCGACAAGACGACGCGAGTTAAACCAAAAGGCACAGGGCTGGATACTCTAGAACGAGACTGTAAGATAGAATTTAATCTCGAAGCTCCTTTCGTATTCTTGTCGCGAGAGTTCTCCGGAATTTTCTTATTCTCCGTCGTTTTCAAGCCGTCTTCCATGTTACGGCGCTGATAGGAATACGCAAGACGATGCGAAAGTAATCGCACCAATTTTCCGGATACGTTGAATTTCTTCTATTTCCGTTTTTTTTTTTTTCAAACCATTTTACACGATATATTGCTGCATGCACTATTGCTATACGATACTATAATAAATATCTCCATTTTTTAAAAGAAAAATCTTTTTTTCACATTTGAACGGAATGATTACTTTCGCCACGTCGTGCTGAGAAACCAAAATACTTTGTTAAACGTAGAATGGCTAAACGTGAGGAAGGATTAATATTTTTTAGCGTATTCGTTAGCACGTAACTCGGTGAGGAAGAAGACAAGAGAGAAAAGGTGCGTATGCGACACGACATATTGTTGTTAACTGCGCGGGAACACAGTTGCCAATCGGAGGGTAAATGGGGAGGAAGAAATACGATTGTGATTTATTTTGCATCGATGTTGGCGAAACACGACGATGACGACGATTCTAGATAAGCCGATAAGCATATGTATACCTACATACATTTATTTAAATATGTATGTATATATATGTATACACAGATAAATATATAATTATATATAAATATATATATTATAGAATATATAAAAAAATATCGGTCGTGGTAATCTTACCGCGAAGTTTCATGGCGGTGCGGTAGTGAGGAAGACGAGCGTTTTTTTCTCTGCTACCTCCGCTATTTCCCTGAGAGGAAGATCTGTAAATTTTCTTGTATGTACTACAAATTTTCTGTAAGTAACGCGAAAATGGGACGGGCGATTCTGTTGGACCAGGTAAATGGACACTCAAAAAGTTTGCTTAGAAGAACACTGAATGAAGAAATTCCGATACTTCCGATTCCTTCGTGATTATTTTTTAAAATTTTTTAGAAGATAGTCGATTTTAAGTTTATCAGAAAGTTTTTACATTTTTTCAGGAGGTTCTGTAAAGTTTGTGCTTTATACGTGTATCTTTTTCATCTTATAAAGTTTAATTTTTATTGCGTTGTTCGATCGGCTCGAATCGAATAAGCATAATTATATAAAATGTATTAAGACGGAAAATGATATGCGAATCATCGGCAACGACGTGTGTACATTTACGGAAGTCTTTGAACATGGGAGCTATAATTGCAACATAACAATAATTAACGAGGCTCGTTGAGACGGAAAGCGAAGTGCCCGACAGTCCGAGTTTAAGTTTAATTTATTTGGAATTGGATGACGTAGAACAGGCGATTTAAAAATAATAGGAAGATCGCGCGCACGATTTCATAGATTAATCAAATCAACTTTGATTTCTGATTTAGATAAAACCAATATTATTCCTGTACAGTGATCAACTTCCTCGTGAGAGCCAAAAGCATCTCACGAACAAATTGTACTCATTATTCATTTTACAATTGCGGAAGTAATTCGATAATGACAGGGGTGGGATAATTTCGTTTAGTTTGCTAGATAAATTGTACTTCACGTCAGAGATGCTACTTTTTGTTTGAATAATTCTTATTTTGCATACAGGATGCGCCAACCGCTCTACTTTTTTTTAAAGATAGAGTTTTTATTTCTTATATTTTTTTAAATATTTCTGGCCATACGTGTCAAGAAGTCCATCAGGACATTACCATTTTCATGGAGATGTTGGCATATCCGGTATACGCGCAAATAGCGCGTAGCAGATTCTGTAATTCTTGATGACAGTGTCATTATCGTTACATTGTTATGTTGCGCAGGTATGATATATAAAAAGGACAACGATAACGACATACCTTAAAAGTTACAGAATCTAGCTTCAGTGCAGATTGAAACTAGACATAAGGACATTAGACGTAAAGGATATTCTTAGCTATCTCGCCAATTTACGACGCAGTATTTATCGAAGGTTTTTTTAAGGAGAAGAATGGAGAAGAAAGAGGGAAAAAAGACGAAACGAGATTCTTTTTTTTTTTTAATGTAAGCTTCTCGATATCGTGCGAGTTTGTATGAACGAAATAAATATAGTTGTCATTCGTCTCAACCGTGCTTTCCGCAAGGGGTTTCCCGTAAAAACTAAATTATTGTAAAGCCGTTGTGTACCTAATGTCCACGGGTATTCCAAAGCTTATGTAAAACGAAGTGTATGCTCGTGATACAAGTATATATATTCGAGAAACGGTCGTCGGGATCGATCGGGATCGGTAATGTTCGAGAGAGATATGAGGGAAGAAATCTATACGATTTGAAGACGGAGAACAGTCTGGGACTCGAATCGGTCTCCGGGACTCGCGAGAGATCCATCCAGGCTGCAAGAACGTCATTTACCCACACCGTTACAAATATACGATGGTATTATTAATAATAATAAATTTGTAGCAAATCTGTACAAAGCCAAATAAATCAAAAAAATTTCGTAAATCCTTCACTACAGGTTTTCTCCATTGTTGAAGAAAGTCATTCCTTTGAATTAGCAATAATCTCGGTGTAGATCGAAAAATATTTCTAAATCGTTTATTAGTCTACTGCTATTTTTTTTACTTTAATCCACAAATTTTTTTGTCATCATATCTTCTTTATTTAATTTCGATTATCTTGCGAATGATTTTGGGCAATTAAAGGCATTCACACCGTGGGTTTATGTAATAAAATTAACATTTTATTTGAAAAATCGAGACATACACAGATGCGAAAACAATGATAGCACATTCTGGTAGCACCGATAAATAGACGCTGAAACGATATCTTTAGACTTTAGAGTGACTATGCGTGGGCTGATTGCTCGTTTGATCAATTGAATCGTTTAATTTATTTTTCTTTCTTTTTTATAGATTAGTTCTCTCGTCTTGATTAGTTTATAACGTCGAGCAACAGCTTTCTCGCGAATCGGTCGAAACGATACAGAGTGTCTAAAGAGTTTCTACGTATCATTCATAATTATTCAATTTCTGCAGCAGACATTTCCGGTGAGACTCCAATATTTGACGAATTAATGATAATTAAGTACTCAACAAACATTCTTGATTTTTCTTCGAATTTACGAATTAGTAAAAAATGACGTAATAAATAATATAAAATTTTAATCTTTTTTTCAATAAATTTTCTAATATAAAAACCTTTCTTTACAAAAAAAAATTTTTTTCTAATACAAATCCCTCACAAACACGCTGTATCTTTAATAAACAAAATCAAGTATTTTTTCCGACCGATGTATCCTCGCTGATCCTTATATATTTCTAGAGCGGAATGGATATATAAATATATTTATACAAGATGTATCGCAAAGCGTCGAAATCAGTACACTTTATTATACAGCCTGTATAATGAAATCGCAGAAATCGTTCGCATAATAGAGATAGGAAAAGGAACTATCGAGAATGTAACGGACTGATCTCCAGTAAGCCGCCTACTTTCGAATTTTGATCGATTTCTTTAATCTCCTCTCGCTAGCGAAGTCGCTCTCTTACCCCTAATTTATTCTTCCTATATGTATATATCCCTTTAATAGCGCTATATACAAACGTAAAATGAGGGATCAACATTGGTCGCAAGCTTGAATGTAACGGATGTTAACGATCAATGGAACGTTGATAATAACTCCGATGTTCTCGCTAAAGCATACAAAAGAATCCGGTTAATCGAAATCAATAATCATAAGGATCTTCATGATCGGTGTATGCGGAATGTAGTTGTCTTTTATAATTTCTTGACAACGAATAGAGTATTCCTCGTCGATTATAGAAATATCGATGGTATTTTATTATTGGCACTGCGATGCATCCTCTTTTGGTTCCATTTACTTTCCATCGTATTTTGTCGTCGATAAAAATTGCATTGTCATCGATAAAAACGGGTATCGACTTCTACCAACTAGCGTAGGAAATCGCGCTTCCGCCCTTCGTTCCTTCGTTAGCGATTTCTCCCCCCATTAATTATTTATTAAAATTATAATCACCGAAGCATCGTGGATTGCTTGATTAATCGCCGCTCGATGACGCCGCGACACTCGCGTAATTTCGGATTTCTTTTTTCTTTCGGTACGTTTTTATATTGCTATACGAAGTAATGATGTAAATCTCTCATTATCATTGGCACCATTATCGATCACTCTTCTTCTTTTTCCGCTGGAAAATCAGCCTTTTGTAATTCGTTTCTCGTGATGCAACTCGACCTAAAGCTACTTTTACTATTAATAAAATTGGCGATTCGTTGATCCGCGGGAAAACTTTTCGCCGTTTTTAACCGAAATTGTACGCGTGGCGCGTTCTCTCGAGATTAGAAGTTAATATCGAAAAAGTGACGATGTTCTACGGAAACGTTCCGAAAGTTTGCTTTTCGCGACTTTCATCACGCTTTTCTCATTTGGCACGATGTCATAGACGTGGACGATACTTGCGGTAAAATCTTTGATATCGCATCTCCGAGATACGTTCGTCTTCTTTTTTTCCATACGTTGGAAGAAGGATGTCAAAAGAATCTCGCGATTACATTCGTATTATTAAATTAATCCGATTAATAACGATGGGAATTATGTTTACATGCCGATAAGTAAGGCAGGCATTCCGTTAGTTGTAATTGTAATAAGAACTGTAATAACATTTGCATGAACAAATTAAAATATACACAATATAACTCTTGAAATATATTCCCTTTCTCGAGGCTCGATATTGCACGATTGTAATTCCGTCTCCGATAACGTGAGACTCTTAAGCGAAACTTCCGTGAATGTATCCGCTGAGAAAAATGTTTCTCGCCTCTTTACATATAATATATACGATAAAATATTTAAACAATGCAAAGTTGAACGAAGAGACAACAACGTACTCTAAATCTTACTTTCCGTTCCATCCGCCGAGAATCTTGAAATCGTTACTGATCCTTTCAATCCCTTCAAAAGAATCGTTAAAGAAACATGACTATCTACTATACATATATAAAGATTATTCTACTTGATTTATCAAATCGTTGTGATATACTAATAAACGCGTGAAAATATTTATTTAATTTTCCTCAAATATTCTTTAGAAGTTATTAATCGTATATATTTTGGATTGAAAGGATCGATAATAATTCTTCAATAAGACTTATTTTCTGGCGAATGATTATAATAAACCTCTTATATAACAACGACCAAATCGAGGATGTCTGAAATGACGGAGGATTGCCTTCATACGATCGCGATAAGGTATCGAGAAAGAGGATGAATATGAGAACAGAGCAATGCTTTTCGTTTTTCGCGTGTTTTTCGATTTCTTTTTTCTCTAGAAGGAAAGATAGAAAAAGTCTTGTACACGTGCATATCCTGTGTGTGAAATCATACAAGTCTGTGAGCTCAAATATTGAGCTTCGCATCTTGGACTTCCGTCGACATTTTCATCTAGATATTCTTCTACCTAGACATTTTGCCACACAGATAATATAAACATTCAAAAGATATCCGATGAAATTAGGATACCTTTTAAACTTTTACATTATCGGAGTTTACTCCACTAGCTAATGAAATAGTCTTTAATCTGAAGGCATCCGTCAATAGCCATCTTCGATCGTTTTTTTCTAAAACTTGAGAAAATTTCTGAGCAAGTCTCTTGCGATCTTCTGTGATTCTCTTGATCATTTCTTCACCCAAATGTAATCTTCGCTTTTGCTCTGCCATCGGCCGACGTCAGTCTTCTTCATCCTGAAGAAATCCGTCCACGACGACGTTTCTGACAGTCTCCCCGTGAATCTGAGGAATATCCTGAGCGATGTGTCTTGATTTATCTTGATTCTTGAATCTCGTTCTACTCAGACATGGTTATCACTCTTGCTCCACGCTGATGTCCACTGTCCTTACCCTGGACGAGTCCGTGGGCAATAGTTGAAGACGTTCAGGCTCCGCATCCAGCATGATGATACACATGAAGCTCTTACCGGATGCCTGATCTCTGGGATAGATGGTCACCGGCGCAAACTTATCCACCGAACCGTCCACGTAAGAACAAAGTTTCCGATACACCTGGGGAAAGTGTCTTCTCAAGGAGACTCCCCTGAGCCTGAGTTGCCGTTGAATATTAGTGAAGCTGATCTCTCGCGCTTTTCGTGGCGTGTTCTGACCGTTGTTACCGGGTAATGACGTCAAGACTAAGGTCTCAGGCGAGTCCATCTCTCTAGTGATGTTGCAGGGAGACGCAGGTGCTTGTTGCGACAGTCTCCTTCTGGCCTGTGGAGACGCCGAGGAGGAGGAAGCATGCTGCTTAGCCGCCCCGTCGAGTCTGATCTTCGCACACCTGGATACTAGTTGCCGTTCCCACCTGACCGCGCCGCTAGTCGGCACTTCGCTAACCACGCACACCGCCACGTACAGCACTAGCCGCGTTTCCGGATTATATGTCTTACAGAGGCGCATCAATTCGGCGTATAGCTCGGCGCCCATCTCGCCCGGGAGTAAGTCCGACCAACGCACGTAGGTGGGCTCGCCAAGGTCGGCGAAGCCGTTGCCGACGAAACGCTCGGCCGCTTCGGGGCTCGAGAAGAAGCACTTGACCGCGCCGCGACCGTGACCGGCATAGCCTCGTCTAGCAAGGGCGGAGATGTGCTTCAGGGTGGCCGGGTCTTCTTTCGCCGAGGACAATACCTGGCGGCAGAGACTGCCGGCTCGCGAATGAAGGCAGGTCCTACGATGACGTTGCCAGTGAGCTCTTCGACATTCGCGCGAACAGTATAGGCAGGTGCAGTTGTGGCAGCTCTTATAGGTCCTCCTCGCTTCTGCCAGGGTGGTCGAGTTACCGCACTTGTTGTTACGGCACCGCACTACCTTGTCCATGGCAGCCGAGCTGCCGTTAGTAGTGGAGTCTTGGGCATTGTCGAAAGACACCCTACGGTGACGGGGCTGGACGCCACCGCGCGGCATCAACGACGAGGACGACGCAACTGCGGCGGCGACAACCGCAGCTCGCGAGGGCAGCGTGTCACTGCCCTCGCTCTTCCGTCTCACCAGCTCACCGGAGTAGAAGTTGCGCTGATCTTCGACGGTTGCCTGATGAACGTCCATCACGCTCTTAGCTGACTCTGCGACAGGTCACATCGATTGCCTTTATCAATACAAGTACGTTAAGGTGGAGGGATAGGAGAGACGATGAGAGAGGTTGGAGAACGATCGTGATTGAACTAAAAAGGGCTCATCTTAAAATCGTGTTATAGATTTTGTAAAAAGCAAAGATGCGTATTTTCAAGCGCATTACTATTCTTGCCAAATTCTCATGCAGCGCTCTTTGCAATACCTATAATTTTCGTATCTTCAAAGTATGAATTTTACACGATTTGAAAGCAAGCTCTTCTTCTTGAGTCAGTTTACTGGTGGCATTAAATGGAAAATGATGATGTTTATTACTTCGGTGTGACATGATGAATGGCACTAAATGATTTCATGTAGTGATATCGAATGAGAGAGAATTCGTTCTCACTTTCCTCCGTCATCGTCACTGAGAGCCAGCGCGAGAAACGCGTTAAGCACAATGACGTGATGAATATAAGCAAGTATGAGCGTGAATGACAGTGATCGGCGTGATGTATCTTTTAATGACGCACTCGTACGTATAATAATCCGCCTCCCCTCAACAATCTAATTTTCCTTGCCGTTTAATCGCATTTTCCTTGTGTCAGTGATAGCTTTACAAACTCAGTACTTGAAGCAAATATCTAAGAAAACTAAAGCATTAAAGCAAAAATAACTGAAATCATTTAAAGAACAAGACAGCTAACTAAAAAGAACATCATAAAAATATATCGAGTTCTATAACAGAAGTATTAAACTTTTTTTTTAAGTATGTAAATTACTGGTAATAAACATATTTAAGATTTTTTCATTTTCATGGAAATTAATTCTTCCTTTCGAAAAAATTTTTCATTATAATGTTGTGATATAAACTTTTCATTATTGTAGTGAATGAAGATTAACTTAGAAAAAGAGAAATATAATTTTTAATTTCGTAAGTAGAAACATTTCATTCAACATTTTAATCTTAAAATTTCTCTGAGAAATTCTTACAGAAAATTCTCTTTTTATCTCTTATATGGTATGCGTATATTACTTCTCTCTAAAAATATTAATATAAAAATTCTTTTTAAGTTTTTTTACTTCAATGCACTATATATTTATTGAATATAAGTCACGACTATATATAAAAAAAAGACTTGTTTTATAATAAGAGCGAGTGGGCTACAAGTTCGCGTAAAAGCGAATCCAATCTGTGTATCCATCCCACGTGCCATCAAGCTTGATCGTGCACAGAACCATAGAAGATCTGTTCTTTTTAGTCGCACTTTCCTACGTTTTCTGTATTAAAAATAAATGTGGTATATAATCAAGTCTAATGAAGTAAATCAATTGTCATCGATCTTCCCGTTAAATTTAGCGCTTTTAAAAAGTTAAATTTAAAACAATATTAAATCTTAAATTTAAAACGTTTAATCATTTAAAGTCTTTTGAAATTCGATAACGCGTCGGAAAAAAATTCGCGATACAAGCGCGTGAAAGTAGACAGATCGTTGGAAAGTGTAGGAGAAGCGCTGCTAAAAGAGGGACAGATCTTTCAAGAGACAGAGAAAAGATATGTAAGAAAAGAGAGAAAGATAGAGACAGAAACAGAGTGTCGAGAGTCTTGGTGATGATTTTTTTGTCTTACGATCTCCGTCTCGGCTCGTGTTATTAATCATGCGGTCCTAATCATTCGCGCGATAAGCAGCGAGCGGCTGCTACGGTGGCCGGCCACGGCCAAGCTCGTCCTTGGACTCTGGGGTGTCTACGACCCCGTGAGGGGCTTTACACGCCCTTAGGCTCGCCTCTGCAAAGGTGCAAAAGAACGTGAGTTCGAGGGAGGCATCGAGACGCGAGATGGGCGTTATCGCGTTCTTCTTCATGTCGGATGATGCTCTCATAGGTTCTTTTTTTTTTTCTATATCGATAGATCGAGTCAGCGATTGTGGTCCACAGAGACTCGAGTTAAAAAAGCAACAACGTCGCATTTTATGTTCGTCGCATTTCGTTCGTCCCGTTTTTATTAGTATCTCTTTAAGGATGAAATTGAAATTCTCTTTCGGGAGAGTCGTTGGGGGGAGTCTTTTCGCAACATTCTTTCGATTCCCTGCGTCGTCGATAAGGTGATATGTAAGGATGATATGATATATGTAATTTTATCTTGAGTATATCTTATTTCGCGCGCGGAACCTGGTTCCTTCGTTCAATATTCGTATTAAGCACAGTCTCCGTGGGTGAAGGGTGAGGCGACGAGGCGAAGAGAAACGCAAGTTAATAATTTTTTCTTTACACCGCAAAGCGGAATACACAGTCGGAATACGAATACACGTGTACATCGAAGTGACCCGGAGAATGTATACTGCCAGCGGCAGATTTCTCTCGTGCTAATAAATTAAAGAAAAAAAGAAATTCCAAAGAAATCTCCACAAATTTTCCAAAAGAATTCCCGACCGTTCTTAAAATAAATTTTCAGAATAAAATGAATTGCGAAATTTAGATCGGTATATACTTTTACGATATCAAATTTCTATCGCTTGCGTAAGATTCTGACAGGACACTCGATGCGCACGCTCTTCAAGGGTTACGATAGGGGGTTCGTACGTATAAAAATTGATCGTTCTTGGATAGAATTTGCCGATCAGAACGAAAACTTACATAGTCCTCCTACCTTGGAGGTCTTGGCGTAGATCGCTGCAGCTCTGCCCGGCATTCGCCTGGCCGACGGCGGCATTCGTATGGCGATGGCGGATGGCGGACGTGGCGGTCACGACGGGTCCCCCCGGGCCAGGACTCGGGGTACGCGACGCGGGTGGCAGCCCCAGGAGGGAGTCAAGTACGTCCTCCAGGGTTGTGGAGCCCGGGCTCGGTTTGTTCCGCAGAAGAGCTGCCGTCGCCATCGCCTCGTCCGTATCGCTCTGGCCCGATCCTGATCATCGGTATCATCATGCGGGGGTAAAGAAGAGACAAGAGAGGTTTGCGTCATCCTCTTGGCCTCGAAAGTGTACGTGCGCGCATACTTGCGCGCGTATGTCGTGTTTATGTGCGTGTACATGTATATATTATATGCATTTAGTGAGAACGAAATAAGCCTTCCCCCATTTTCCATTAACTCCGTGATTAATAATAAAGCGATTACTTTCTCGTTGCCCCCTTAATCTGGTCCCGTTTTACGAAAGGAGGCAACTGCGTGTGCGTGTGCGTATGTGTGTGTGTATACGCGTGTACTTGAGTGAAAATGGAAGAAAATCCTTTCCAGGGTTCCAGTGACCCATTTACCCCATTATGAATAAAGCGATTCCCCCATTTCGTTAAATTTCTCTTGGCCTCGAAAAAGCATACGCTCTTCATACTAGGGAGATGACAAACTTTTACGAATCTTCATCAATAGTAAATGCGACAGACGCGTAATTGCAGCCGACCGAAGTTACCGTAACTTGCGACTCAAAAAATAATACATCTAGTTATGTGCCAGATCAAGTTTACATTTTCGGGACTGCTAATTATCGATCGATCGATCGATCATTATTTAAATGTCATCAATTGTGCTTTACGCGCGCATAAAGTGCGGCTGTCAAATTACATATGAAAAGACAGAACTCGATTGCTGACATCGTAGCCGAGAAAGCAACAAAATTCTGCAACACTTACCGTGACACAAGCAGAACGTGGTACACAATGCGACCGAAATAAATGTATGCAGACAATATTTACATAGACGATCGTGCCATTAAATCGGTTCTTGCAAAAAGTACATATAAAATACGCAATGTTTTAATATCAAAATATTTACCAATTGAGATCGTAAAGTGAACCGATTTAATGAAAGAAACACTTAGGGATGAGAAGAGAAAATAATTATATATAGTTATGTATATAAAAAAATAATGTATATACATACATGTACACACATATATGTATATATATATATATATGTAAATATATAAATGAACGCGGGAACAAAGAAGTTTACGGAAACACAAAGGATGACGACAATAATTTATTTGTTGCCAGGGATAATAATTATGCTCTACAGACAAATAATAATCGTTGACACGTCCGAACAATAAGTACGGAACCGTTTGAAAGAGAGACAGAGAGACCAGGGGAGCACCGGGCATGCAGAATCATCGCGAGATCATCGTTCTTGTCGTCTCGTGATTCACACACGATCGAAATCTAGCTTTATAATAATATCACTCGCGCATTCAATATACATCGATAATAATTACAAAATAAAAAAATCATTAAGGCACAGCAAGAGACAAAACGAGACGTGCGCACGTGATTCTGCGTGCTTCGAAGCCGTAATTAAAATAGTAACAATGATGATGATGATAATAATAATAATAATAATAATAATAATAATAATAATAATAATAATAATAATAATACAATTAAAAATAATAATAACGATAATGATAATAATAATATCGATGCGCTCGTAACACATAATAAACGATATGCGCGCGTTTTACATAAGTAAACCTAATTAATACAAATATGTGTATGCACCTGTACAGGTTCTACAGGTGTTAACGTAAAGTGGACAGCTTTACAGTAAACATACATGAACGCAAATAACTACTGACAATGATGAGCGAGGAGAGAGGAGGGGAAGTACAATGATTAAATTAATATAAAATTAATATCTCCATACAATGATATACGGGAACGCATTTAATTGTTCCTTTATCAGCGAACGGGAAGGGGAGCGGAGGGTCGTCGACACGTATCGTAAACAAAGTAAGAAAGTGTACTACAAAATTCTTCGCGAAAAGCTCTCTCGCATGAGCGACGACAAGAATGAAAAAGAGAGAGACAGAGAGTGAGTGAGAGACGAGAGAACGCGCGTGGAATGGAGAATTTTTTATTTTAGAGTTTTTCGCCGTGCGAAAAAGTCCGCGAAAAGCGCGACTCGAGTATGCACTTTTAGTTTCCCGAGAAATAATCCTCGAGCAAGTAAGCTGCAATCAGGTAAATCGCGCTAAACACCAATGCAACGAGTTCGTCTCGTTTTTATCGTCATCTCGAGTCTCGCCATTCGATCAAGCCTGATGATATCCACTTGAGAGCATCCCTCTCGAATAGGAAATTCTCGATAACAGAAGTTTTCGACGAACGAAGTCTGCGATTATTCGCAGTTCCGAAGGTTTTACTACCGGGAATCATTCTCGAGGTACAAGAGAGTTCCCAAGTGGATGTACAGCTTTATCGTCTTGTAGTCGCAGTGATAAACTTCCGAGAACGAGAAAAGAGAATATATGTTGACTCGAGTCGGCTTTGTAAATTAATTATTAGCTGAGTCCTGAAAGCTCGATTAAGCCTCGCGCACCTGCAGGTCACCTGAGCGCGCAACGAAAGCTGACGAAAACGAGGACGGAATGAAGGGAGATAACGATTATCGATATGTGGGCGTAAGCTCTAATCACCGTCGGTGACGATAAAAAGCTCGCGGTCCCGGAGAGAATTATGAGAGTGCCTCCGGGGTTCTGTACCTATGTCGACGAGATAAAAGCACGACGAATAAACTGAGAAAAAATATCATAAATTTAAAAATAAATATTTTAATAATGTCAACTAAATATTTATTAAATATAATATAAAGATATATTTGTATAAAAACAAACATTAATATGATTCAATAATAATTTCTTTTTATTAAGTAAACACTTATTTACTGTAAGTAAATATTTAATTGGCAGTATTCAAATAAATATTTATTTTTATTTAGGAAATTTTTTTCTCAGTGCATTACCTTTAAAGATTATAATATTTACCAAGCGACTCGTAAAAACGGGAATGCAAAAATATATTTCACAATAAATTTAAGCTTTTTTTTTTAATTTATGTAATGGTTTGATTTAAACCGTTCTCCTTCGATATTTGGATTACATTTCAAAACATCCTGTCCGAGAAAAATTTTACTCAATCAGAATAATCACAAATTCTTTATCCTAGGTATTGTTATTTTCAAAAAGTTTTGCAAAATTTCTTGACTTTTTTCCCTGTTTTCCAGTTGGCAACTCTATCGATATAATATAGTACATATCGGGTAAAATTTTCTTTAGAAAGGACATTTTGGAATGCAGTCTTGATATTTTTAAATATTAATTAATATTGATATGTTTATTATATTAAATTTGTATATGTTTTCTATAAAACTAATCAAGCTATTTCATACGAGTCTTGGCTCAATTTTCAATCTGCAGGAAAATCTCCTCACGAATCGTCTTCGTCAGTTTCGCGCGCTCAGCGATGGGCGGAGTACCAGAAGTACCTGGATGCCGAAAGTTTCGCGCGTCCGCTAGGCGAGCAGCAACTCACCGCGGTGATGATGTTGCTGTTGTTGCTGGCGATGTTGGTGACGCTGATGATGATGATAGTTAGAGAAGGACGTGGGCGACGGGCCGGCCGAGGATGCTTGAAGATGCTGATGGCGCACGTCATCTCGGCTGGGTGTCAGGTCCAGGTAAAGACCGGATGCGGCCGAGTCCTGGCAGCTGCAGGACTCGGTGCCGGCCGCGTTGCAGCATTCGCCGCCCTCCTGGTCGGTCGCCAGGCTCATAGGCGTCTCCGGCGAGTCCACGGGCCGTGTGCCGACGAACGAGCTCTCCATCCAGCACAGCCTCACGCTCCCTTCGAGGTGCCGACACAAATGCGAGAGCAATTAGGCCCGGGTCATGAGTGACCCTTCGCGTCGGCGTCGGAAACTATTCTAATCGAGGACTTTTATAGGACTTCCCAGTCCTATGTTTTCGTAGAAAATCTACTTGTAATTTTTAAGATTTTCAAAATCTCACTTAAATGTGACTCAATTTTGTAAATTTTATTTTATAAATTATATTGTACGAATTTGTCCGATCATCATAGAGTCATAATCAAAGAATTTGTTCTTAAAAAATATTTCTAATGACAATAAACTATTGCTTCATACATTTCATTTTTCTGCGATTACAGACGTTATAAATGCGTTAATTTAACTACAAAATTTAATCCTTAAAGGATAAACGCTGAATAAATAACTGCCACGTTCTTAAACGCGCAAAGCATCAAGGAAGAAGCTATTCGTGCACATACGTGTTATATAATATCAAGGGGATTTATAATCTCTTTCGTTATAAGGCTCTCCTCTGACGATTAGGACCCGACGATGCGGGCATTAACTATCTTTATTGATCCTATAAACGTCTTAAGTAGTAGAAGCATATGGGTATTGAGAGACAAATAACAAAGGAAATTAAAAATAATATCAAATAAATTGGAGAATGCAACAGCGGAATCATACACGTGATTCTATACGATCCTATTCCTTTTAAATTTTATATAACAACGTTGATAAATCTATTTTGAAGAGTGGCATTAGTGAAGTTAGCACCAAAGTTTTTTTTGTTAGTAAATAGTAAGTTACATGAGAAATATTTAAGTAAGCAGCAAGTTATTATCATTATCTGTTATTGATATTTGTACAACATGTTGGTGTTAGTAAGCGATTAAGTTTCAATACGCGTCACAGCAGCATCTGGAAGATATCGAATCGATCAAAGTTTTAGTAATAAAACAGAGCTTGCGATTTCGACTTCACGCAAAGCTTTTCATTCTAGTCCTGTAGTCGTTTTCAATTTACACCTTCAACATTATACCTTATTCGCGTTGAGAAAATGAAAGGAGGGGGAGAAGAGGTGTTTGAATTTCAGGGTAATCTATTTCGGTGACGACAGTCATGAGACACTATCGAAATAGCTGCGACTCGTCTCGACGATACTCTCTCTCGAGTCACAGCGTTGAGATTGTCCGAGAAGGTCACGATCTGGCGCTGACTGCAGTACGCAACACTAGATTTCAAAATCAAGCGACACATTGTCGATCGCGCTATTTTGTAACATCGTAAGTTGACAAGCGTACACATCTGTTAGGAGTGCACTTTCTATAATAAACATTCGAGTATCAAAAGCTGCTCACGTTTTATTATCTCTTATTTCCAGAACAGGAGTGTCAAAGTTCAAATAAGACCAAGGAAGAAGACTAAACTTGACTTTCCTTATAATAATCTTGAAGGCGAAATCTAAGGACACTTCTGACATCAGAAATCTGTGATGGATTTAACGAAGGATCATCTGATACTGAGATTGAACATTTACATCCTATCAATGGATTTATTTATATCTAAAACGATACCAGTCGCAATTCAAAACGCGGAAGATGTAGACCTTGTACTTATAGCTTGAATACTTGTACCATGTTAAAGTGCGACACGTGTATGCGAGCCACTTGCACGAAGCACTCTTAACGCTATGACTTGCACTCAGTGCCTCAATGACGAACGAGAAGAAAAGTCTTAGTTTAGACATTTTTAGATAGTTTAGAATTTTACATTTAATACAATGGTTATTACGACTTAAATTGTATTTTTGAAACCTTGGATGTATGTAACAAAATAATATATCGCGCGCGCGTAACGATAGTTTTGAATTAATTAAAAATTTCCATAATTTGAATTTCCATCAATGATATCCATTAATTTCCATTAATTTGCATTAATTTGCATTAATTCAAAAGATAATGATTTATATGTAAATTTCATAACAATATTTTACTAAAATGTAATATAATAATTGGGGTTCGAACGGAGAATTCTAAGGGTGCTCATTACGAAATAAGAAAATATTTTGAAACGCGTTTCCAAGTGAATCTCACTGAGAAAATACATCCTGCGGGACCCTTAAAATTCTTTAATTTAAGAAATCGGGGGGGTTAAAATTTAAAAAACCGACCTGTTTTGACCTCATCGATGCGCAGAGCCAGCTGATGCATACAGAGACAAAGAGAGAGACAGAGACAGAGAGAAAAAGAGAGGCAGCTTGCAAAGGAAGATAAAAGAAGACATTAAGAAAATAGGAAAACTCAAAATTTACCTTCGTGACGGAGAGCAAAGGTGATGGTGGTTGTGATGTTGATAGGATGGTATATTTTTTTTTTTGTGGCTGAGGGGGTTGCTTTAGTGCTCACCTCTGGGGCTGGTAGACCTCGCTCCGCCCCTGTCATCCCAATCTTCAGGTCGAGGTCGAGGCGAGAGTCGGCCACTGCCTCCGCCGACCTCCTGGCCGCTCTTCACGTAATGCACGATGGCCGAGGTCACCTCCTTTATCGAGTTCCGTACTTCCAGCTGCTGATTCGTTGTCTGTTGCTGCTGCTGTTGCTGTTGTTGCAAAACAAGTATGAAATCCATTCCCAGCAATTGAAGATTTATTATGGTGATATAACACAGTTGATATTTTGACTCAAATTAATTTCACCCAGAACATTAATTATTGTTATTTATTAATGTCGAGAATTTCGAGAAACAATTATTCTCAAGAATATTTCTAATTAATCTTCTAAAGTCTAGAGTAATTATAATAATTCATTAATTGTTTCAAGTGTTTTGGAGAAATATAGAAATTATCATCAGAAGATTATAATTAAATTATTTAGAATATATATAAATATTTTATAACATGTAATTAATAATTATTACTTGACATTATAATATTTATAAAACAAGTAATTATTTATTTATACAACCCATTATATAAAGATAAATTTATGATGATAAATGTTCTTTAAAATTATTATCATCATTAAAGAAAAAGCTTTAGAATCCTAATAGTCTTATAAATATATCACGTAAAGATTTTTCAGGGAAGAAACCGCGAAAGATACGAAACGATAGGAGCTTTCCTGCCAGAATTTCTAATTTTAGAAAGCGACGATGCGCTTGCGTGCTGTCTGCGGAAATTAAAAATAAATTGCACAAAGAGCAAGATGCAAATCTCGTGGAGGGGTCGGACGGTGGAAGAAACGAAAACGAATCACAAGGAATCGCGTCGTTAGTTTTCGCTTTCAGAATTCATCAACAAGTACGAATATACGAAATGTGCGTAAACTCAAAACGTATAACACACAGATATACACAATCACGAATATCGATTCACAAATACGTTGGAATTCTAAGGCCTGCTGACGTAAGAGAAGTCGTGACGTAAATGGTGACGTCAATAATTTCCACGAGGTATTTTGTATTTGCTGACGCGTTTGCGCTGATATTAAGGGAAAATTGTGTTGAATGGTGAATGGACAATTTTAATTTGCCCCGAGATTAAATCTCACACGAAGGATTATGAAAAGCTGATAAGACCGAAATGACGAAAAATTAAAAAATAAGTTGAACAAAGAAGGGATTTCTTTTTATTATGCACTAACCTTGTTTGCAGCCTGCAGTTGAGGAAGAATACCCTGAGCAAGACGTTCCGCTGGCGTCCGCGGGTTGGTCAATCGCTCCTGAGAACGCCAGCCCAAATAGGGCTGCCGGTGATTGAAGGACGACCTGGCCGAACTCGCGGGTGAACTGCCGGCGCTGTTCAGCAAACTGGTACTCCATCTCGAGAATACGGGGGGTGTAGGACTGGGACTCAGAAGGACACCTGCAATATAAGAAAAAAAAAACGGATGTATAGTTAAGCTAAAAAAACCTAACAAAATGAAATACATCTAATTATTCATTCTCTAAAACTTTTAAAGTAAATCATCACTTTAAAGAGTGAAATTTCACTCTTAAAGATTGAGAATTGAGCCACTCTTTTCGACTGGCTCAATTTTTACTCTTTTCTCTTCTTAGAGTGAGATTCCATCAAAGAATTTAGAGAACACGGATCAACAATTGCACATTGGAGCACATTCCACCTTTTAAACTTTTTTTTAATTTATTAAAGTGTTTCGGATTTTTTTATAACATTTAATTGTTTTTAGAATCGATTATACATTTTGTTGCTGGTTCAAAGATAAGTCAATCCTACCTGTGGTCGGTTGTCGATTGGAAGACGACGAGAGAGACGACAGGGAGGTGGTTTTGGAGCCGAGAGCGCGCCACCCTCCATGCTGCGACGCGTCGGAGTGCCTCTTCAACCGAAAGCCATCGCGGGCAGCGGGTGAATTCTTGTACCAGTCGGGCACATTGAGTCGTTGCAACGATCGCTGCACCCTAAGCTCGTGCTCACTCGGCACGCGCTCGCCCACTTTCTGCAGCTCATTCTCCGGCGGCTGCAATGACAAATTCATCCGTGTTTTTCAGCGTTTCCTTAATGCAATAAACAATTATGAAATTAAAAGAAATATTTCTTGCTCGCGTAAATTCAGGGATTAAAATATCAATAATAATCGGAAGATCATCAACAGAATCTTAGAACGATAGAACATTAAAATTCAAATACAGAAATTGGAATTAATAGTTGACAAAAATTAATTTTAACCCTTGAACTTAAGCGGCTGATGAATAATTATCTCGTCCATTTTGTGCGTTATCTATATTATAAATAAATAATTTAATTTTTACAAATGTGTTTCCCTAAAATTGTTCGTTGTAAAAGAAATCGATTTTGAAGAGTATACATGAATGTTTCGGGACACCCGGTGATGTGTGACACAAAGAACAGTAGTTGTCGTGTGAAGCATCGTGCGAGATATCAATTCTGTTTTGCGAAAGTTTCAGGGACAAACCTGCGCGAAGGTCGATACAACGAGATCCTCGTCGCAGCTTCTCGCCGCGCTCTCGATCAAAATTCGACACGTCGCGCTATTAACGAACTCGTGAGTCGCCATTATCGTGCCGTGGTCTCTTCTCAATCTATAATCGACTATGCAAGTCCTTTGAGACGCGTCATGAGCGATCACCGATTTGGGAACGACACTCCATTTTATTCACGGACCCGCTTCTATTTTCAGAGCATTTTCAGACGACTGTAGCTATATTGCTAAAACTATATGTATAATAAAAGATAATTTTAATTACTTTTCTATATATCATATTATTAGTTCAATTTAATTAAAAAAAAAATTCAACGCTCAGGTGTCGTATTTTTGGAAAAAAAAATTAACATCGATAATTTATAAGTTTTAACAGATATCAGTTCCCGTTTAGAGGTTTATCACTGTTAACAGCTTGCCATATTTTAGAAGAAAATTAATGATTTACAGGTTTTGACAGATATCGGTTAGCGTTTAAAAGTTTGTCACTGTTACCAACTCTTTCATATTTCTCATTGTCTCCACTTCAATGCTAATCGCACGACGGCTACATAACGGATGCACGTGACGAACGTGCTCGTGATTTTCATGCACGGAGTCTAACGGGACTAAATCAGAAAGCGAATGGCTTCCACGTCTTATGTCTTCCCTTCGTCATCGAGCGAGGGAGTGGTTCCAATGTACACACGTGTGCGTATCGCGGCCTAAGAAAAATATTTTTCGAGATCGTTGAATTTTCCTGCGCATGTGGGATGAAATGTCCTCTTCATAAATATTTTTTCAACTGCAATTCTAACGTTCAATTTAAAAAGCAAGTGAAACTAACCAATAATATAGTTCGTAAATTTTCGCTAAAATCAAGACGCATTTCTGCCAAAATTTTTGTTACAAAACAATTAAAATAAATTATTTAAATAATTTATTACAAAAGAGTGAAATTAATCCAGGAACAAGTTCTAATTTCTAACGTATGTAATTTTCCTCACATAAATTTTATCTCTCGATAAGCTACAACTACAACATTCACTACGCCTTCACTAGGCATTCACTAAGGCGGCCAAGTAATCGAGTGTAAATGATATCTAGTTATTTTCAATAATAAAACATTAAGGGCGTAGCTCTTGGTTGATTTCCCAATCCCGTGCAAACACAAAACAACGTGATGCAGGTTTCGGAGTACGAGGCCAAGGCTGAATTGTGTGAGCGGGATAGGAACAATCCGTGTGCGGAAATGTGAGGGGCGTTTACGTAATACAGACGAGAAGAACAAGCAGCAATAGGCATTCGTTTCATAGAATCGATTTCGTGAGTCGCTAAATTTCTTATCATACATGTAAGCCGAAGTCGCCGCAATGGAACTAACAAGATATTCGATAGTGCAACCTTTAGAAGTCTTATTAAAAGGTCTAAAAACATGAATCTCTTCTATCTTTAATAAAATTGATACGAAAATTGATTTAATTAGATGATGAGTCTAGAAATCGAGTTGGATTAACGTAATGAAAAGAGATTAAAATAGAACGAGCTTGGTAGAGATAAAATTGACATTAAGAGGCACAACATATAAAAAAACTTAAGCAGTAAAACATATAAGCAATAAGTGAATTGGCTAATTAGAATACAGATCGTAAAGCTGTAACGTAAACAGCAGCAAATCCAACATGTTGATTTCCTTCCTGCTTACGTCTTATTGTTTAAGTTTTTTGTGCACTGTTTAATTTATAATGTCAAATTATATTCAGTTTGAGTTATTTTTAATAATTTTTATAGATCGTCGCTACTCGATATCGTTAATTTAATTAAAACAAGGACTAAACATACACGTACACAAAATTCAAGAAAATGTACTAAATATTAAAAATTTGACTCAAATTTAATTTATCTATTATTTACTTTAAATACATATGTTACCATATTAATATGAATATTGTTTACCTTTTAAACAAAATTAATCGTAGAAATGAATTGATTTACTCGTATATTTCGATACAGATGGAATCATATATCATTGAACTTTATTAAGTTATTTAACTCAAGGGATTGGGTTACTATTGCTTGTTTAATATCTAACAGTGTATGTGCCCTAAGACTTCATATAGCGATCAAAAAGAAACCATCAAGGTTTGATATCGTATTGCGGACTGACACGTTGCATAACGGGCGTCTCGGGTGTCGAGACACGAAGATGCATAATGCTAATTTAAATTACAGACCGTCGTCTTTTCCGTCATCGCGTCATCGCGTTGTCCCCGTCAATTGACGCGAATTAGGGGAAAGCCACGTCAAAGACGGCGTAGTGCATCTGCCATTAAGACGGCCAAAGACCCCGCGCCTCTCTCGCTACAAGTATGTACATGTGCATCGTGTCGATGCATCCTGTTCTCGCTGCATCCGCGAATGTAACCGGCGTCGCCTACGATATTTCGATATTAACGAACAGTATCATTTTTCGAACACAATTTTTAATCTCGTATAAAAAAATATTTTTTAAATGTTCCAATTATTATATTTACGCATTATAATTTCAATATTTAAAATATCAAGTGTTTTTTATCGTTATATATATTCTTATAAAAATGCAAAAAAATTAGACTACTCGTCCAAACTCTAGGTTTAAAAAAAATTAATGTTACAAGATAGATCAATGATTTTTCCGATTTTATACGAGCTTTGAAAACTCCTACTGCGAACACTCTGCATATACTTCAGTTATTCAGCTATATTCATATGTTGATCGCATTAACTATTCGTCAAAATTGCATACACGAGAGTAAATTACAGTGTAGCACAATATAATCTTGTGGATATAGTTTTAATAGTTCCTTCTTTAGTTGTTCCTGTATCATCGACTTTATAGTCATAAGAAAAGAGGGAAATCTGCATTGAGACTCGCCGCCTTTTACCATTCATTGTTAACCGCCATCGATTACAATTGTTTTCGAAGGCTGGCCTTAATAATACACCCACACCAATACGGCGGAAGTTGCAGAACTTTTCCGCAGCCGCTTGAAACTTTGGAATTGTGAACGGCAGAATCGTCTTACGTCTAAATAATTTCTGCCATCTTATCATATAAATGTTGGTTGAAAGTGTACTGCGATAGCGAACTAAGTCGAGAAAATGAACAACTGGCATGGTCAAATAGTTGATAAGAGTGGAGTTATCGATAATTCACACAAAACTAGTATATTATTCGTATTTTAAAGTAGCTGATAACAGTGGAGCTATCGGTATAATTTAACACAAAAGTGTATTATTTATGTTTTGAAGTGGAAGTCAATATTAGATTTATTAAATTTTATTTAAAAAAACAATAAACCAATGTAAGTTCATTTTCTCTTTTCTTGATTTTTCAATCATTGAGCTTTTCCGTTTTTTCTTTTATTTTGTTATTTTATTTTGAAAAGCTATAATTAGATTGCAATAAAGATAATTTGTTTAATTTATTTCTTAATTGATATTTGCTGAACTATTAAGGCGTTTTGATCTAAAGAGTCTGGACACAAATCGCAATTTTGTATGAAAGATATGTTCTAACAAAAATCTGCGGAAAAAAAGGACATACATTAACTATTTTTTTCTATTCTGTCTTTCTCTTATCTAGTTTTCTCTTTCAAAAACTTGTTAAAACATGGCAAACCAATATCAAAAGTGATGTTCTCATGTCCAAACTCTTATTATTAGATTCTCTAGTTTAGACCAAAATATCGCCTACACAAATTTAACCGTGCATTGCGGTTCGCACATGCGGCACGCATATGCTCGCCGTTTGCAGATACACAGACACGACACTCATAAATGCGTGCGAGCGAACCTTCGCGCAAAGTCGCACTTCGCGGGGAACAGAAAGTTGTCGTTTTATTATGCGAAAGGAGTAACCAAGAATCGACGTGCAACTTTTGTTCCTTAACTTTCTAATTCAAAGTTTTTGTGTTCGGATCTCGTTTGATATGATCACATTGCACTTTATGACTAATCAAAGAACATTAAGCCTTTATTTATGAATCGAGCCATTAGTTGATACATAAAAAAAGAGATAATCTCATTAATCCTACGATATGAAACGATAATTCATGAAACATTAATTTCCACGGAGAGACTGTTTGCAGATACTAGCTTAGTGTAAAGAATCAAATATTCAATTATTACGTGGCTTTAAGACGCTTTATATCACCCGATTATCGGTCCCTCAGTGTTTACGACACTGCACATGGCATAGCCCGTATCGTAGATACACGTGGGCACGAAGAGCGCCCACACGTCGCGGATTCTCGCTCGGCCTTCGACTCTCCTGCCTGCCGCGCGTATTAACGTTTCACGCAACTGCCTCGTTCTTTCACCGCTCAGCATCTAAACGATCTAACGCAATCGACACCGCGACTTTACGGAATCAAAGATCGCCCGAAAAAACAACGCTGTCAAAAAACTTTTAACGACAAGACCATTCCTTTCTAATTACTAGCGCTTTTGAGAATTATGAGTGTCACTTTTTATGAAAGGATATATGTATAATAATCCCCAATTCTCACAGCCTTTTACTCCTAATTAATAAAAAGTATTCATTTAGAAATGTGCTCATTTTAAACCGAATTTTTTAATTCAATTGGACAGGCTTTTGAAACTTGATATCGAAATAATCCACATTCAAGCTGCCATAAGGATTAAAGTCATCCCTACTGAGGTTGAGTTACTTCCTCTATTATGCGCGAAGATCTTTCAACCGAAATAGGGTGCTAAAGTAGGTCAAATACAAGGGCGACACAAGAGTAGTTAACAAAGGGTCAACTTCTGGACAGTCCTCGAGAACACAATACCGCTCCTCTTCATGTTTCATTTAAAGGTTACAGAAAATTAAAAGATGATAAATTATTTTGAATTTGTACAAAGACTATACGTACGTGTTTTAATTTATATTAAAACATAATAACTTTTTCATAAAAAAATATGAAAATATAAATATATAAATATATGTGCTATAACTTTTGTAAATAGATTTCTTTCAAACAAATATAAATTTTTTAAAAAATTTTTATCAAAAAATAATAAATTTCCTATTTAAAAAAAAAAACGTAAGTTTTTCAACACTCATAACTTTTATATCGATAAATTCTCTAAACATAAGTATTATTTTTTATTATTCCAATTTCTCTTTTATATATTCCTTTTATCTCTAAAAGAATATTTCTTCTTATATTTATTAAAAATTACCTCTAAAATTATTTTACAATCACTATATAATGCTTATATAATGTTACTGATATGCGTCCGGTTGGCGGAATGTCGACTGCTTTCCCGATCTCAATATGTCAACTGCAATATAAGCGTGTGGGATACAGGCGCATATGCAGGTGCAGTGAGAGACTTGCGAATCGATTTACGAGAGCCTACATGCGGCACAATTTCGTGTCCCGACGACACCAGACGGGACAAAACGAGATGAGACGGACGGGCGCTGGCATGGTTCGCGACATTTTCGTGAAAATGAACCGGAAATGTTGGCCCGAATCGCAACAAGCTGTCGAGGAGTCTCCGACGCAAATAGGAGTGCGAGAGGTTCTCTGAGAGTTATCTTGTCCGAGAGTTCGGTGCCAAAAAAAAATTTGAAATCTAATTTACCGAATAATCGATTTCTTTTAACTATCTTAGAAATTGATCAAATAATAAAAAGAATCCTATTGTTGATCGAAACGAATCTTAAGGTTTAGAAGTATTTGTATGCAAATTTGCAAATATATTTTTCAATTCTGTGAATCAATACAGTGAATTACGTGCGATTTGAACTTGAAACGCAATCATAAACTGAAATAACATCAGGAGACACGGTAGTGTCTCGACACTTCACAAATTACATTAATCGCCAATTTAATAATGATGTTAATAAGCATCTTAAAACACTGCAAAGAATTTACTGCGAAGTTTATCCCACAGTGTCTTATTGTTATTGAAGATGACTCAAATTGAGTCGAAACGGTCGTATCAATTTTTGTAATATGTTAGTATAAAATATTATGTAATAAATTTCACCCCATTGTTAACTTACGGATTGACTCTCACTTTAACCATTTTATTAATATTTAAAGTAATTAATTGTTTAACTTTGAGAGCTCGATAATTTACTTATATTTGATATCACCTCAGAGTTTGAATTTGGAACTCGAACCGATTTTCCGAGACATTTTACCAATTCGATTACCGAGGCATGTATAGAAGTATTCATCGCAATAACCAGTAATTTAGAAATTAAGGCGTACATTGCGAACGCATATCTCCCTAAATGATGATGTATTAGCTTCACGTATTGTTCATTCTTGACGGTTCTAACAAGCCAGGCATGACCATCGATCGTGGCAGCATATTCATTGAATGCAAACAGACGATTCCACGTGATTCATTGACTTTACCATGACCCCTTTAATCCCTTCCTTATTCCAAGACAATAAACTTCACCGCGTCTCGCGCAATAAAGGGATTTTGGAACTTTTAATCAGACGTTACAAATCCGCAGTAAAATTTTCCAAATAGAATAACGACGTTCCTAGCCGTTAAAATCGCTCGAATTTACGCGGCTTGGTTTCGTGACCGAATGTCCAACGATGGAATTTAATGGCGCTATGACGTGCAAATTGCGCGGAATTTGCGAACAATTCTACTAATAGGGATATCCACGTAAACGCACGACATTCATTACGTCGCGAAACGACGTGGCTTTCGAAATTATTACAGAACAATCAAGTTATCAAACGCGGATGAGAGGTAATGCGTTTAAACGTTCGATGATTTTCCGGAAAGGAATTCTCCCCGCTTTGTACGACGTGTAATTAAATTGGATTTCATTCGCGTATCAACAAACAGCGGTTTTTTATACGACGACACAGTGCAACAATCGGACGATAGATGTTATAATCAAGAATTTACGTTACAGTTACGGTACTTAATAAATGTAAATGTCATGGCCACTATCGAAAAAAAAAAAGAGTTCTCGACTCTTGACTTCTGTTTCCAGGTCGCAGCTCTTATGAAATTAAGATTGATATTTCGTAATGTGAATATCTACGACTTAACATTATCCGCAACACACATATCGCGTAAAAATAATAGCAAAGCAATATATATTAACTTTTTAACGTCACGATACCTCCGCAAAAAAAGTGTGTACGTATGTGTGTGCGTATTGAGAGAAAAATATACTAAATTTTAACATACATATACTCGTATTTGTTTGAAAATAGTACTAGCCGAATATTTACTACATGTAAACATATATTTATTTGATACAAAAACCATTGATTCGATTTATCATTTTTTAAATTTAGTAAGTATTTATTTATTGTAAGTAAATGTTAAATTAGTACAATTATATGTATTGAAATTTAGTACATTTTCCTCAATACATATATTGTATATACAATATAAAATGCTTAAGAAAAATAAACTGTGAGATATTATAATAATTAAAAAATATTCTTAGTCGATTTTAAACTTTATTCTATTAATAATTTAATATAACGTTATAGTATAATTTTAATATTACAAATAATTTTCTAAGAAAGACTCAGAAAACTTCTCAAACATTTTTTAATCCGTGTAAAATACAACATTATTCATAAAACTAATTTTAATAATAAACAAATAATTTATCCAAGATTATTATTAAGAGAAAGGTCAAAATTCCAATAAATTCACAGATTATTGTGTAAAGGAGATTTATGAAAGAAACCGGCCTTCTCTTTTAGTTTCGTAACAAAGATTCAGTTAAACGGTTTCACGAGATAACAGCTGGATAGAAATGACTGCGTCTGCGGGCTGCGGGGTCAACGTGGCACAGATTCGCGTGCTAGGCATCGTGGTGTTGGATTCGCCAGGCGGAGTGCATGAAGCGGAATGAGAGAGATCGGTTCATGCACTCGTATGTAGAAGCGTACGTATCGCGAGACGACGAAGCGTAACGCACATATACAAAGAAACGCATGCACACATACACGCACGCAGCGGGACGAGCCATTGCCGTTGGTGTTGGTCGATCAATACACTATGCTGGTGGAAGCGAGATGAGAGGAGGAAGCTGAAGGGCACGGGAGAATGGGAAAGAGGGAGGAGGCATGGTTAAAGCCGTGGACACACTGGACCGATATTTGCACAATGCGCAGCCGAGAAAGTCGCGTGTTCGGGATTTTCTCGCTGATCCACCTTGCCCTCCAAATCATAGAAATTAGCGGAGCATATGTGTTATATCTGACAAGATATTTTCACATAAGAGGGAAGAGTGATCCTCTCTACATTTTGGTGTAAATGTCTCTCTCGATTATTGAAAATGTCAGCAATTTTAATGTATAATAAAAATGATATATATTTGATCAAATTAGTTTTTGAGATTTTTAATATAAATCTAGATTATGCTGAGTATAGCAACTTGACAAAGTTTTTCTAAAATTTCTGGCCAACAATTTTAAAATAATTCTTTCTGAAAAAAATTATTATAGGTATAGTGAATAAAAACAATTTGATGGAATTACAGCATTCCAGCCTCTTTCATATCAGGTCTTTATTGCTATTTTCCAGCAATAGGGATCGCAACGAAGCACTAACATGATATTTTTATCCGAACAGCTATCGATTATCCAGCAACAACGCGAGGGTTCCTCAAGTGGTCAATATCATGTATCAGCCTGAGCTCCTACGTTTCTAGAAATGTTATTTCCACGCGTTTGACCCATCAAATTGGTGACTTTGACTATCGACCACCGGCAGTATTCAAAGATATTCGCGGGCGGTGATCAAAGTGCTTCTACATCGCTTGACTTCTTCTTTCTCAGGGTGGTCCTCTTTGAGATGTCACTTTGTCGAGCCTTCTCTCCCGACTCCGGAAGAATGCGCATAGGGGTTATCGACCTGTCGTGAGATTTTACCCTCCCTCCTTTACCCCTTCCGAATTCCTTCCTCCGAAGACGCTTGCTCTGTCCTCTTCGTCTTTTCCCGTTACGTAATAAGTAAAACTAAAGGAAGAGGCATCATGGGAAAAGAAAAGAGAAGGAAAGAGAAGAGAACATAGAAAGAAAATAGTACAAAAGAATAGTCGAACAAGACGAAATAGAGGGAATTAGGCGAGGGGTCCGGTTTTAGAATGCCGAAGAAGAGGAACTACCAAGTGTTCCGCAAACATCTCGAGAATATCTTCGCGCCAGTTACGCTATTAAAAAACGGAAACCGTGCACGCGTGCGGTTGTATAATTTTCCGGTTCTTCGAGAAGCGCGCGAGAAACTGCTCGACAAAAGAGGTCGCATTAGAAATTTTCTGTACGCCACGAGCGTGATTTTTATACTACGTTGCCGTTAGATTGCCGTTAGGTCCGAGGAAATCTTGCAGGATTCATAATTTCACTTGTTCTTTCCCACGCTCTTCTTTCTAAGGTTTTCGTTCTCATGTGTTTAACAGGAACTCTCGAATCTCTCGGACGCGCTTGGTCCACATTCGCGGTTTCTTTGACAAGAGCAAATATGTAGAATAGCTGTGTTGAAACCATAATAGTACCTAATAGCTTGGCTGTATAGAAGCGTATAGCGGACCGCCTAGCGTTAATCGAGCTGATCGAAACGTGTACACGCGTGAAAAGGAAGGGCGTGAACCAAAGCACAGGGTCAACGGTCTTCGCTGTGTCCGTTTAAGAGACTCAAATGAAACGAATAATCGACGCGGCTCCCACGATGCGCGATGCCGATCATCGAGCCGGCGACCATCGTCCCGTGAAGCGTAACCCCGTGACCGTCGACTCTTATTAAAGCCTGCACCTTCTTCTTACGCTCGACCAGATCACATATCAAGACGTTCTAAAAATTTCAGATTAATATTGCAATCCGATCTAAACAGCTAATGACACTGAAGGAAGTTTCCAGCAGAGTAATCAATCGTATACGTTAAACGTGGTATTAAAATTTGCAGTCCATCGTGTGACAATACAACGGAAAATTAATTCTCTCAACCGAGTTCGTTCATTCCTGAGATCAAAACGAGATTGGTAATAATTATATTAACATACAAGGTGAGATCGATGTCTTTATCTTTCACGGACATGTAATATACCCACCATCAAGAGAAACACATCGGGGAGAAAGCAGGACAAACGGAGAAAGAGACTCCGACAAGAGTTATGACGGTTGTTCATGATAGCTCGTGGCACTGTGAAAACACAGTGTCCAGATTTAAAAACCGTGTTATCTAAAAATATCTAAAAAGTTACACCAACTCCTTCACAATTATGAAAAGATATTTTGAGGGGGAAGGGGAACAACATTTCTCTGTCGATAAAAATTTGTTAACCGATTGAGAACGATTTGACCGGATGTTACGAAAATTATATCGACTCGATTGAAAAATCCTAAAGCTTTGTCAATTGTGTAAAAGTAGACCAGCAAAAGCTGAGATTTCCCTTTCGATAAAGAAGAATTCCGAGGAGTTAAAGAACATTTGACATCTTTGGAAACTCTGAGGTGTTTCCATGACGAAATCGCTTTCCTAAAGAAGTGCAGAGGGAGTCCACGTGAAACTACGCCAATGCGGAAGAAAGACTCTGCGACACTCATCGTCGCACCTTGTCGCGGAAGGAGGCTCTATCGATCTTCGCTACGATATACCCAAGCGACAAGCCGAAAGAGCAAGTAGAATCGAAGTAGTACCGGCGAGATTCGTCGCTAAAAAGAGTTCATTCGGCGAGACCTAATTTAGCCAGCCTGTCGATACGAGATACCCTTGCGGCCGGCGGTGTTCCATTGACGGCGAAATTAGAGCGGTGGTTTTCAGAACGCGGTTACAGCGATTTGCCTGCAAAGACATTCACTTGGGTTGAATATATCTCGAGATATAAACGAGAATAGCTGACGAAAAACGCATTCGAAGTCAGATTGCAGTCTCGAAACATGACACTTGATCATATTTATACTTTTATTCATTCAAATCACTTCCTTTCCATCAAAAGAGAACTGTAATATCTAATTCAAATTTTCTTGAGAAGACATCTTTCAATTTTTAGGAATAATCTCAGTCTAAAGTTTATCACGCCACGTGTAAACGCATTAAGTATATCCGCAACAAATATATTCATATTTACATTGCGGAAGAGAATTTGTATCAGATAAGTCGGTTAGATCATTGAGTGACGACGATATAATCTGCATGCGACACGACGTTAATTAAACGAATGCTAATTTCTGACACGACGATAGCACGAAGAGCACGTAGCTTGAGTTAATTAACGTATCGATCAAAATCGTGTTAATTAACGGCAAATAGTCTACTTCTGCATTGGAACATTCCCAATTAATCTTCGTGTGATGCATACGGGAGCGTTCGAAATTTTTTCGTTCAATTTCGCCGAGCTCTAAATGACATCTTTCGATACGTCTTTCTAAAATACCAATTTGTTACTTGTCCACTACTTCAATCATTCTCAATTGTCATTAGCTTAAAGAAAAATATTTGACAATTATTTGTTGTCGTAATACTTGTTATTATCAACATTTTTTATTAGCACATTTTGATAACAGATGTTGCAACAACGTTACGAAATCATAAATGATTGTTAATTATCCTTCTTCTAGTGATAATTGAGAAAGATTGAGGTAGTAGATTAACAAGAAAAACGTATCGAAAAGTCGTTTAATAGTCGGCAAAATTGGTCAAAAATATTTCCAAAGTTCCTTATACTTAATGCGTCTACACGTGACGTAACAAACTTCAGAATAAGATTATTCCTGAAAAGTGGAAGATCTTCTTTTAAGAAAATTAGAATTGGATATTACAGCTTACATATTTTTCTTGGATGCAAAAGAAGTGATCTTTGACTTAATAAAAAGATAAATACGAATAAATCTGTTCTGAAACTGCAACCTAACTTCGAATACACTTCATCTGCGATCCTGGTTTGTATCTCAAGAAACATCCGAGTAGAATCAATCAAGAGTGCGATGGAACTTAGCAAAATGCGAATACTTCTTCTATCTAGGCAGGAACGTCCCCTTTCCCAATATCACGCGCGACCGATTTTGCAACGCAAGCATGACTCGATTTATCACA
Source organism: Cyphomyrmex costatus (assembly GCF_001594065.2). NCBI lineage: Eukaryota > Metazoa > Arthropoda > Insecta > Hymenoptera > Formicidae > Cyphomyrmex > Cyphomyrmex costatus. The sequence goes on from NW_017280157.1 coordinate 82,425, forward strand.
GGACAGAGGGTTCTGCTCGTCGAGGTCTAATATAGGTGCATTCCATCCAACTTTCCAGCCTCGCATGCAATCAATCTCGCAACGAGATCGGAATATCTCGTCAACACGACTCCTCGTCGACGGCTACGTCCGACGAGATCGATCTGGAACTCTCGTAATTTCACGAACGGTCCTTCGGCTGGTTCACGTCGCATCGTTTGCCGCATGATGATACCAGAGATACCAGAGATACCAGAGATGATATCAGAGAACGCGGTAAACTCTACAGGATAAAGATCATGCCAGCGGGACCATCACTCACCTTGACGAAATGCAGGTTCTCCTTGTCGAGGAGGAACTCCATGGACTTGTGGGGCCGCTGGTGGATGGCGGACGTTGCGGCGGATGCGACGTCGTCGCGGGGGCTCCTGTGCGTAGCGCCGACGGGCGACTGGGGTACGTGGAGGGCGTGCTCGGGCCGCGGCCGCGGCGCCGCCGCCGAGGTGTGGTTGAGGTCGAGCAGGCTACGGGTCTTCTTACCACCGGCGCCGGCGGCGGCAGCGGCGGCGGTGGCAGCGGCGGCGGC